>NW_028275163.1:3963296-4266327 GCF_013281855.1 Momordica charantia | reverse complement strand
CTGATTTAAGTGTTGGAACCTGTGTAGCAAGATCTAGTCAATCCCTTTTATTCTAGTAGATTGGTACGAATTTGATAGAATCTCAGTCAAATTTTTACATCAACAACTCTCTCCTCATATTTGGATAAAAAATATACACACGAAAGAAGTTCGCAAAGTTGGAAAGAAAAAACATGTCAACAGTAGTGACATTTGTTTTTTCATTGGAGTAAACAGTAGTCACATTTGTTTTACAACGTTAAGTAATAAAGAATATAAAAATATTGTTTTAATTATTTAAAGAAACGAATATATCTAACCGTCAACATTGGCATCGGACAATTTGAATCTGTTTATCCATACAAATTTTGATTAAATTAATTAATTAATATTAGATTAAAAAATAAATTAACATCGTCAAACTGGGAATAATTTTTTGTTTTTGAATTAATTGTAGTTGGCAACTATATTAGACAAGCTTAATTACTTGTCGCTTCTGATAATATTTAAATGAAAAACATTCTATGATAAATTACTCCTGTCGGTGACAGATCGGTCAACACAGACCATTAATATTCATCTTCTTGGACTTTTTCTTTTTTATTTTCTTTTTCATTCTACGCGGTTTTCTAGCTGTGCTGTACCTATATAATTCATGCATGTTTCCATATGGGATACCAAACAAAAAAAAATAAAAATCCATGCCCTTATTAAATGGGTATTGGAGAAAATAGTTGAAAATGAAAAGGGAAAGTCAGAGGAAAGAGACAGGAGTGGCGAGTTTTTATTTGCAAGTGATGGTTTCAAAATCACAGGTGGGTATGGATATGGCTATGGCTATGGCCAAGCTATAAGTATTAGGTTTTTTTTTTCTTCTTCCCTCCTCTTTTGGTGTTTTTGGGATATGCAATATGCCAAAACTTTTTTTTTTAAAAAAAAAAAAATATTTGTTTTTCGATTTATGGTTAAAATAAAGTTGTAAGGTAAGATTAGAGAAGATCCTAGCTAATAAGTCAATCGATTAGTTCAGATCATTCAAAGTCTTTTGGGTAAAAGTTGATTCCTGGAGTACGAACCTACGTGTCCAACATAGAGGTAATGTACTATAAATCAATTCTATAGACATAAACTAAGAAATCGAACCAGAAAACATTAAACCCTAAGGGATAAGCCAAAGAAGTCGATTGAGCTACCCATGAGACTTGAAGGCTCCCATAGGTTGAGCTGCCCATAGGATCAACCCTACAGGTTGATCGAGTTTCTTGGGCAATAATTTGTCAAATGAGTCCACTTAGCTAGTCCCGTTTTCTTTTGGAGATAAAACTCATTATTCGTATTGAACTTGCACTACACAAATGTTGTATTTTATTCGTCTTTTAAGATTCCGTCGAATCCGATAGATCAAGGAGAGTAATACAATTGGTTACTCCATCAAACCAATTTTACACATCAACATATTCAAATGGAATGGCGAGGTAGAATGATCTTCAATGAATTACTTCGTACTAAAATTATTTGCTTTTGATTGAAATTAAATATATATATATATTATATATATTGAATTATTTAATAAATTTTTGTTTTGATGGTTATCTTTGGTGGGTTTAGGATGCCAAATAATAGTACGATTTTAGAATATTTTATTCCTCCATTACTTATTTGCACAAAAAAGTCAAAATTTGAAAAATAAAACATGTTAATTTGGAAATGTAGGCTATTTGTAGCTATTATACAAAATAATTTTTAAAAACTGTATCTGGCCAACGTGAATTTAGTTCGTTAAGGCATTTTTTTCTTTTCCTAAAAGTTAGACGTTTAATCTAACATCTCCACATTTATTGTGTACTAAAATGAGCTTAAATATTAACTTCAATTATTTAAAATGTACATCTTCTGCTAGAAAAAAAAAGAAAAAAGTGAAGCAATTTCACAGGCATAATTTTTAAAATTTGAGTTAAGGTTAAAAAGAATATTTTATCTTTTAAAATAAGGATATTTACTGATAATATCTTTATTTTGTTTCAATCTTTCTAAAAAAAACTTTTGAATTATTTAAAAAAATTTATAAAAATTTTTTTGAAAAGATATCGGTTGAGTGGCCTCTTGTTCTATACAATGTTAATTAAACAAATATTTTTAAAAATAACTGTTTTGTGTGCCGACATAAGAACAGTTTAAAATATTATAAAAAGTCAAGTCATCTATAAGAAAAAATGAAAGAGAATTTACTTTTAATTAAAAAAAAAAAGAAGAAAAAAATGCTGAACCAACTAAGCTAAGCTTTCTAATCGAATTGTTATAAAAAAAAAATAGAAAATGATATTCAATAACTTTCAAACAACTCCCTTTAAAACCCATCTAAGATTTTAAGTAGGTTATAAAACTATCAATAAACAATTTTCTTCCAAGTGAAAAGGATTATCAATGACAGAAAAAGCGTTTATATTATGTCAACTTTTATATAACACGAGACATAGATCTAGAAAATCTATTTGAATGACTGATAATGAATTTGTGAGATTTCGACACCCATCTCATCATAGCAATGCAATCTACTTAATATATGTACGTGACACATTCAATCTTAAACAATTCAAATCAAGTTTCAAATTGAACGAAAACATATTTGGTTGAACTAAGATGACATACACATATATTTAGACAAATCTTCGATAGATTTGTAAGAATAAAGAGGAAGAACGTGAAAAAGAGTGAGAATTTAGACCCCACAAATGATACCCATAAGGCAAGGGAAAAGAATAAGAACCTCTCTTTGGAAAATTTTGTAATAAAATCATTGTCTCCCTTTTATCACTATTCCATTCCAAATAAAAGGTCAATCCCCCCAAATTCCACCCCTTTTCCTAAAAGTTGATTTTGACTTCAATTTTAAAAAAATATATATACATAATTATTTAATTATTTATTTTAATTTTGGAGGGTGTGTTCCAGTGTGGGTCGCTTTTTGTGTGAGTGGAGTATCAAGCCCACCATCTTATTATTATATCTCGAATCATGTGGATTTCACTCCACTTGAGTCTGGCCCCACCAGGGGTTTTTTTGTCTTTTCACTAATTTTTTTTTTGTTTAAATAAATTTGATTCGCACAAAGTATTTCAACTTTTGGCACGTGTGGGGCGAGGGGAATAACTCGGGTGTGATACAATCTCCGTCAACACCGAATCAAACTGTGCCCATCAAATCAAGGCGGCTGTAAACCACCACATTGGAGATTTCCCTTTCCTCCACCGTTGATTCAATCCAATCCGACGGTGATTGGCCCCGAAAGTAGTTTTCGTACGGTGTGAACAAATGCACACAATAAAAACAGCTTTTATAAAATAAAATATTCCAAATTCCAACCGATAATATATATAAAATACAGCTCATTAATATTTAATAATACACACGGGAGTGCTCCGTCAAAAAAAAAAAATACACACGGGAGTGGGGTGGGTCCCACTTCTCAAAATCACCCGATCACAGTGGGGCCGCCGAGAGAGGTGTATCGGAGCTGATGCAGCCGCACCGCAGAGAATACTCCGGCTCCTCTTTTTTTTTTTTTGTAATTACTTTTACTTTTTTGGAGCCGGCGGGGATGGGTTTTTTTTCTTTTATTATTATTTTTTTAATACATACGGCTTATCTGTACGGCCGCCAATTGTAAGTACTTAACGACCTGACAGCAACATTTGTCAGTCCCAAGTTGTAATATTTCTTTGTTTTTTTTTTTTTTGTAGTTACCCAACCAAAAAAAAAAAAAAGCCAAAAAGACAAATTCGTTTTTTAGAAAAAGGTAAAAATCAAAAGCTTGCCACATGGCATGCGGTGGAGCCGTGTCAACGCGTGACGGGGAGGAGCGTAGATTCTGTGGGGTGCTCCTTTTTTCCTTTTTAACGGCTTGCGGTGGCGACGGCGGAGGAGCGGGAGCCTTGAGAGGAGGAAAGCGAGACCGTCTCCGGCGAGACAATGGAGGTAGCCATGCGGCGGTTGTCGTCGTAGAGGAATTGCTCGACGATCATCGAGCTTGGCTCGACGACGAGTTTATCCCACGCGCCGTCGGAGTTTTTGCCATAAGTCAAGAACGCTCCTGTGGCCTCTAGGCGCCGGAGATTCCAATTCCACTTTTCCCGAAGGCTGCGAATTTTGTGCCGCTGCCGGAGGGCCAGCCGACAAGTGTTGTCTTTAATCTTCGATATTGCCAATTGGAGAAGAACCGTTAAAGTCCGCTCGTCGGCGCCGTCGCGTTCTGCCCGTAAATAGTCGTGTAATTCCGGCACGCCGATGGCCCGTTTAATCCCAATTGAATAATCCCCTTCTGGATCGAAAATTCCCCTGACTTCTCCGACGAATCCGCCGTCGACCATCCGATCGACACGGTCGGAGACGAAATTCTGAAGAACCGGCAACGACACGTCGACCCACAAAAAGCAGAAATCATACCGGAATCGGGACTCTGCATAATCCTCAACCAGAGCTTCGATGTAGGAATTGGAGCCGCCGGCGACGATGGGGAGGCGATCTCTGGCCAAAATCGCATCGATTGCGGCGGAGGCGTGGTGGGTGAAATCATCAGCTGAGAAATTGGAATTTGGGTCGATTGAGCCCAGCAAATGGTGTGGAATTCCCCTGCGTTCTTCGTCGGTAACTTTATTGGTCACCACATCAAGGCCTTCGTACACTTGAATCTTGTCGGAATTCACAATTTCCGCCGAAAAACGAGTGGCTAAGTCGATTGCCAGCCGGGATTTACCGGTTCCGGTGGCACCCATTACAATTACCACTTTCTCTTTCCGTCGGAAAAATTGCTCCATATTGAAACTCCCTTGGAAATTGCTCACAAGTGGCTGAACTTTCTTGCCGGCGACGGCGGCAACGGCGGCTGAGGATAATGACAATGCCATATTCATTAAATACCCTGAAAAAAAAAACCAACCCAGATGAAAAAGGTACCAAATTTCAATAACCCATTTCAGTTTTAACAGTACAGTACCTGTAAAGAGGAAAAAATAGAGACAGGGCTCTATTTGTAGGGTATATGCAGAGTAATAGGGGAGTTTTAGGCTATAGATAGTGAGATTTTAGGCATTAATATCCTTAATTTGGGGGCAGGTAGCACGAAAGTTTTTATTCTAAGAAAAAAGGGAAGTTTTGGAAGTGTTTCTAAGAAGGAATTGGGTTTTTGGGGGTTTGGAAGAAAATGATGTGTGACATTCTCTTCTTCACTTAGCTTCCTCAATTTGCCACTCCACTGCCCCCCTTGCTCAACCATGGGGGATTACACTTGCTATTTATTTCTACCCAAAAGATACCTTTTGTTTCTTCCTTTTTTCTTTTTTCCTTTTTCTTTTCTTTTTTGTTTTAGAAATGGAAATATTTCGAGTTCTATTTTAGTACGGAGTGTCGTTTCATATACTAATTATCTCTCTACATCGTAGCTACAAGGAGAATCTCCTTTGAAAGAAAGAAACTTTGGCTTCACGTGGCTCAAATTTTATCCCAAGATCTAAATTTGTAATCTTTGCAATATTATGCTCTTTGATGGTAATGTGAGGCGAGAGATTCGAACCTTTTATCAATTTTTCTTTTTAAGTGATTAGTTTGTTGGTGACTTAACCATACAATTTGCTCATATGTAACTACGATGGTTGTCGACTTGAGTATAGCACAACTGATTAAGACATATATCATCGATCAAATAGGTTGGAGGTTGGAATTATCACTCTCACATTTGTTGAACGACTAAAAAAACTATAGACTTTACCTACTTTCATTAATTAAAAAAACGTGTAATTCATTAACTGAAAGACGCTAACTGAATAGAGTTGTTAAAGATGCGACAAACAAATATCAAAAGCTACGACCCTCTTAAGTATAGTGTGAAGATCATGGTACGGTCTTTCAGATTGGTTTTGACCAATTAAAAAACTTTAAATTTAGGGAAGAATATGATTAAGAGTCTCCCAATTATCTAGAAAGAGCCATAAATCTCTCTCTTTTTCAAGAGTAACTATTAACAATATATTACGTCATACATATATTCCTTTAAGGAATGGATAGTTTGAATAACATGAGTAATTTTCCTTTTTCCTTTTTCCTTGAAGGGGGTGGAATTTTGCCTTTGAATATATAAATAATTATGGTCCAATAAAACATGAGATGCCAACAAAAATAATAAAGAGAAGAAATTACATTTTTGGCAATCAAAAATTTTGATTCCCATGAAGTGGAAAAGTGTATATAAAGAAGAGACAATTCTTGGAGTCTAGCTAAGAAGCAAACAAAAGTTTTTTTTTTCTTTTTTTTTTTTGTTTGTTTGTTTCTTTTTCTTTTTCAAGGATCAAGTTCATGCTTCCCAGCCATCTTAGGGTTTAATTCTTCACTTTTACGTGGAGATTTTGAAGTGATTGTTCAGCCATTTAACTTTCTTAAAGATAGATGCTGTGGTTTATAATTATAAATTATTTATAACTGAATTATTAATATTTTTCTGGAAGATTATATAATCGACGATAAATTTAAACCTCGTTTGATTATATATATATTTTTAAGTTGGAGAAATATGAGGATGGAAATCTAAATTATGGGATGATATAGTGTCTTATATAGTAATTAGGTTTTAGTTTTTAGTCTTATGATTATATTTTTACGAAAAATAAAAATTAATTTTTAAAACTCTGTTTTGGGAGTAGATTACCAAAATTGAAAAATAAATATATGTAATAAATAAATATAATTTTTTAAAATATAAAAACAAAGGTACTTTTAATGATCAAAAGTTTAGTTTTAGAGAATAATAATAAATTTGTTGCACCAAACATAGTCTTATTGATCAATAGTACATATTCCTTCTAATATATAGCATTTTTAACCAAAAAATAAAAATAAAAATTCTAGAAGAATTTGAAAAATAAAAAATTCCAGCAGCCTGTTCACTAGCAATTCTATTTTCATTTTTTAGTTTTCAATACCACATTCTTATTTACTTCTAGTCTTTCCTAAAATAATATATTTTAATTTTCCCTCAAAATTTTTAAATATGTATAATAATAACAGTTTTGAAATTTAGGTAACATTTAAAAAAAAATACTATTAAAATACATTAAAAAAATGCATATATGCAAAATGTTTTCTCTCTCCAAATCCCAAATAGTTCAATTCATAGTTAAGACATCGTGAGGACCGATGGTGCCGAAAATAAGTACTTGATTGATGCCAGGAACAACAAGGTTATAAGGTTCTAGAAAATAACGTTATCTTTGTAAAGTTAAGTTGATCATTAATTAGAGTTGACATGAAATGGATCACGAAATAAGACGTTAAAAACTAGATTAATTTCTATACAAAATATTAAAAAAAAAACTAAAAACAAAATATTATCGTAGGGAATAATTAAAACCATCAATTTTTATGATGGTAATATGAGCATTATTTACTCGAGTTTTGCCGAGAATATATTAATTAGAATGTATGAGTCGAATTATCCCGAGTGAATTTGATTAATGAACAACCACATAAACTTTTATATATATATATATATATATATATATATATATATATGTATCTTTTAAAAAATAGGCATAATTAAACCACGTAACCAAACAAAATTGGGTGGGGGCTAGTTGTTTTTGCACAAAGCAGTGGGCAAAAAGAATTTTTTCTTTTATAGTGGTTTGGGATGCCCTTGTTTTCATTTATTTTAATTAATCTAATTTCAGTGAAGAGACATTAGGTTATTAATTTAATCAATACTCACACACATTAATATAAATATTAAACTAGAGGATACCCTGGTCTGAGGTGACTAATCACTTTGATTTTATATATAATGATGTTGATTAATATCAATTTAATTAATTGACAAGACATAAAATAAATCCAACAATAAAAAAAAAAAAAATATATATATATATATATAGCCATTTTTAAACATTAACTTTTGTGTTTATCTTTACTTCAAAATAAGAAAAAAAAAATCTTTTGCTTTTAATCTCACATGAATTCATTGAATGGTATATATTTTACTGTTCGCTAGCATAATTCAATTAACTGTTTTCAATCAGGGTTTTACTGTTGGTAAATTTTAGAATAAGAGAATGATGTGTGAAGTTACAAAAAAATGGTTTTTTTTTTTAAATTTTATTGAATGAGATTGCTAGTTGTTAAAAAAATAAAGTTTTTAATATGGGTTGGTTTTATTTATTATGGTAAGTAATTTCAAGTTGAGTAAGTTACGATAGGTTGAATAATATGATTTGATTTCATAGGTGGATATGTTTATTTCAACGTATCAAAAAATAGACATTTTTCGATTCAGTTAATTCATGAATATATTGTAGCTAAAATAAACATAGTTTAGCGATACTTAACATATACCTCCAAAAATTAGATATATTGTAATATGACAGTCACTATTTTGTCAATCAATTTTAATGTTTTAGGATGATAAAGACTTGATTTTTAAAAAAAAATCCTTAAAGAATCAGTAATCTAAATCATATATTTAGCTAATTAAAATAAAATTGTTAGAGAGAGAATAATTTATACAAAATTTTCTTTTTGGCTTTAATTCTAATTTTTATGAGTGACAGAAAGTTAAGGAGGGACACATCTTGGAACCTAAAGATAATTTTAGGAACAAAATATTTAAATGTAAGGTTCCACAATTTGATTGACTAAAACCCAAGAATCTTTTTTCTCTTTTTTTTTCTTTTTTTTTTTTTTCCTTTTTTCCCTTTTAGTTTCTCTTCACATGAATGAGGAAAAAAACTATAGCAAAAAGGGTCTTTTAGGAAAGATAGTTTAAATAAGATAATTTAATATGTGTCATTCTCATTGTTTGACAGTTAAAATTTTTTAATCGTTTATATTCTTATACTTTATTCTCATACCCATTATAACATCAATAGAAACCATGATGGATTCTATAATTAGTTTCAAATCGTTATTATATACTTATAATTAATTAACTAATCTTAAGCATGATTAATCATTAAGTTAGTTCTCGTGGAGCCACCTTTATCTAATGGAATACATCATTTTAGGGAGAAGTGTCTTTTCTTGGTGATATTTCTTATTTTCTAAGCTTTCGAGAAGGTTAGTGGAAGAAAATTGACTTTATAAGATTAATTGATGCGACTGATGAATAGTTATCTCATTTTTGTTTAAATATATTAAAACATAAAAATTTCTACTTTAAGTTAGTATGTTGAAAAATGTTAGACTCGCTAATATTTACATAATTTAATAGTAATTAAAGACATCTATTTATTTCCTTAATATTTGAGTTTCAAACTCTATACCTTATATTTGTTGTATTAAAAAAAAGTTTCACTCGTTGATTTTAATGGACTTAGATTTGTTAAACTTGAAGAGCCATGCGTAGTTTTTGTACTTGTATTTCATAGGAAAATAAGTTTTTATAAAAAAAAAAAAATTGATAAATTTGTGTAGCATATATGATATAAAATGTGAGTTTCATGAATCTAAATCTGTGAGTGCGTGAAATTAGCAAACTTGTAATGAGATAATTAAAACAATTTATATTTACCTATCAAAACATAGACTAAACCTTATAACATCAGATTTACAAAACCTGCTTCATTAATTAAATAACTGATGTTAAGATATGTTTGATTCACTCTCGAAGAATGGAATTGAAGGCGTAGTCTCCATAAACAAAATTTTGTTCTAATCGATGAGTGACGATCCTGTTGTAGATAGCATCTTCAATATGAGTAGCTACTTCAAGCAAGGAATCAACAAGTTGTTGACATTTAAAGAACAACAACTCTCTACTAAAAGTACTACTAGTCAACCCACGAACCATTTATGAGTTGATATTTGAAATTGTATAGGTGTGTAATTTATATATCCTAAAAATTTAGAAGCTTATTAAATTCATATGATGAATATAGTGAATTTCCCAACTAAAACTAAGGAAATCTAGGGAAAAGAAATTAATCTGGAGAATAATCATGCGTTGAAATGAAAAAGGAAGTTTGACGAAAGAAAAAGTTGAGAATAGAGACTCACAAAAATGAAAATGGGAGCCGCACGTGCAATGGGGGCCAGTATTAATGATTAGGAAAATAAATTATTTAACATTATCTTCTACCACTCATCATCATAATCCTTAGTACCAACTTACTTTAGTCAAATATATAATTCAGTTATTATATTCAGAGATGTTGGAATTTTATAATTCCCAATATTAAAGGTGGGAACCTCTTGTTAATAAAGTTTTTGGATTCAAATATTTTTTTTTTATTTTTTTTTATATTGGTCAGTATCAATTTACCTACCGTTGGATTAATTTCTCGAGACAATCACCCGATCCTTCAATATTTGGTGTCAGAAAACATATAGAAATTAATTCATAAGGTATATGGCCATCATGGAATTTGAACTCCCTTATAATTTTTTATTTTATTTTAACTTAAACTATTTTAATTGAATTTTGATAGAATTTTTTTTTCATTTACTTGACCGAATATAGTGAGTTAGGTATTTTGGGTTTTTGATGAAAATTTAATCATAAGAATTCAAATAATTTTTGTAGAAAATTTAGAGAATAAAAAATAGAATATTTGTGAGTTGAGAGGCTAAAATAAAATATAAAGAAATTTAGAGACCAAAAAGGAAGTATACGTTTAAAATCTAAAGTCCTATGAAAATAATAATAAAATATAACTCAAGTTTTATTAATAAAATATGATATTAAGTGTATCTAACTAAATAAACTAATTTTTTTAAAAACCTCAAATGAGCTAACTAAGTGCGATTCTAATTAATTAGCATGCATAGATAATGAAATCGTTGATAACAAATGTTTTAGATTTTTATTAGTGTGTATACGTATGTATATGTATATAATTAAATAGAATTTCAACAACTATGATCCTCGATATATATACCACTAATTTTTAATTTCTCTATTTTTTTCATTTACTTGATAAAGAAAATGTAATTCATGTATCGGTGTGTTTCATTGGAAAAGATTGTTTCTGTAATACATTTTTTTATACAAATCAATGATAATATATGGATATTGGTTTCCATGTATCTTCCAGTAATCTCAAAATACACGAATCTTGTCTCTTTAATTAATTTGAAACTAAAAAAATGTATGCATAAACTATAGCTTAAGAGAGAACATTATCTAATAATATAATACAAATTGTTGAATTGGTGGGGCTTCCAAACTATATAATATATGTAAATATTAATGAGGGGTTTTAATTAATTTAAGTAAGTACAAGTAATCTAAAGTTTTTTTTCCCTTTTTTTTTCCAATTTGACCATGATAGGGCATTTGTATGCGTGAAGCTTAAAAAGGAGTTTTTTTTATGCTAATTCAAAATGGTAGTGGCTTTAGTTAGTATAACTTATTGAGTTTATGGGGTTTTTTAGTGGGCAACCCCTTGCGTTTTAAATAATTCAAAATATTTTTCTAATTTATCGTGATGTTTTTTTTTTCCACTCCTACACTACATATTCAATTTGTCTTAGGATGAGTTCGAGATCTGAGCAAATACGGTGTTTTTAAGTGGTCGTTTATATGTGCATTTTTTAAAGGAAAATACTTAACTCGGTAAAAAGGAATAGTGTCCTCAACGCAATTGAAAAATTGAAAAATCTACGTATATGTTCTTTTTAGTACAACATGTGAGAGTAAAGATTAAACTCGAAATCTTTTGATTGTAAATATATGTCAATGCTGAGCGGTGCTTGTTTTGTGCCTCCGCTGATTTATCCTTTATTTTTACCAAAAGAAAAAATTAGTTTCATTTATGTATTTTGGTAGGAAGTTAATATTTTTAAGAAAAGGGAAAAATTCTAGGAGGGGATCAAGTGGGTCTTTGACATTCATTAAAGCAAATATGGGGAATTGAAATTGAATGGCAAGTGGGTTTTTATCATTTGAGAAATGATGGTTTTGCACTCCTATATAAAGAGTTCTTAAAAATAATAATCATGAATAACCAAGTGAGTGATCTAATCATGATATAAGTTTAAAAGGCACAAATAAACTTATAATAATATGGGGCAATAAAATATAGCATGCACTTGACTTTATAGTATAATATAAAATAATAATACACATTAAGTGACTATGGCCACAACCACATAAATTAGTTCATGTGGTCATATACTCATTTTCTTAATTATTTTTTTTAATATTAAATTTCAAGTGTGACCTTCCTTTTCGTTCAAAGGACATTAGCAATTTCTTTTCGATCAATCAATTTTTTAATATCTTAGATAGGTGACCCTCATAAAATTTAAATTTATTCTTTAAGAGTTTTGTTTTCACGTGTAAATAATATACAATGTTGATTTAAAATTTAATTTATTTAAAAGATAAAAGAATTATAAAGATGTAATTATAATATATTTGGGTTGAATAAATAAATTATTTTATGTAAATCACAAAATAATATTTTACATATTGGAAAAATTTTGTAATCCTTCTACAAAATAATACTTTTTAAAAATATTATCATTCTATGAAAGCACAGTATAAGATAGAAAATAAAGGGTTTGGTAACATTCATATTTCTTGTTCTTGTTTTTTCATTTTAATAAAGAAAAATAAATTATATGGTCCAAACATCCATGAATTCAACTATGATAAAATAAAGTTTTTATTTATTTTTTGGAACAAAATTGGAAATAGGAACAAGAAAAAATAAACTTGTTTTTGCCAAACTTTCTATACAATTTTGAGAATGTTCCAAAAAAAGAAAAAAGAGAAATAAGAAACATAAGTAGTTGCAATATGCTTCTATTTCCTAAGAAAATTAAAAACGAGAAACAAGAAACAGAAACGTTATCAAACGAGCTCAAATTAACCTACAATTTTCCTTCCTTGTCCCATCGAAATTTCTAGAAGATAAAAGTTCTTTAGAATCTCATTAATTTTTTTTTTTTGGAAAAAGAATCTCATTCATCAAAATATGTTAGAAGAAAATATTACAAGGTTACATGACTAAAACTACTTTAGAAAATTTTTTACTTTATAAAAAAATGTTTTAAAAAATAACTATTAAAAATCATCTCAGACTAAATCACGCTTGTAATAGTTTTTTTTTCCTCTAAATATTTGTGTTTTTCTTATGTTATCAAAACTTGTGATGCAATAAGAAAACATACAAATTAATATTGATTTCATTTTTAATTTGTTGATGGGTTTCAAAATCATAATTAAATTTTAGTTTTTCTTAAACACTTAAGAACTTAAAAATAATTGGCTTGAATGAGGTATTATATTAACACACATATTGAATAACACA
The DNA here is from genome assembly GCF_013281855.1 of Momordica charantia. NCBI lineage: Eukaryota > Viridiplantae > Streptophyta > Magnoliopsida > Cucurbitales > Cucurbitaceae > Momordica > Momordica charantia. The sequence goes on along the minus strand of NW_028275163.1, from coordinate 4,253,053 downwards.
AATTTATTGAAAATATTGACAAAATTATGCCATCACAATATACATCTAAATTAGTAAATTAATATACAATGTATCAAATTGCAAGAGAATATTAGAAAATGTAAGAACTTTGAATACATTTTTTAAATAGTATATATAATTATTTAAAAAAAAAGTTGTCGTCAAATATTAGAATAGTTGCTAAGGAAATATTATAATGTAGTCAAATATTAACATTAGGCTTCCCACGAGAGAATGGAATCTTAATTATGGATTCAAATTTTAAATTTAGTGGTGCAGCTAACTTTAAGGTAATTAAGAAATTAATTTGCCTAACTTTTTCATTTTTTAAATAAAAATAATGATTGGGCTGTCACGTGTATCCCAATATGCCCTGCGGGTCAGTTTCTAAAAGCCCATAATAGTATATTTAGGGATGATAACACAAGTAGACCCAGAGAAAGATTAATTCTAAAAAAGTTCGTTACCAAAAAATATAAGAGAAATCCAATTTTTTTATTGTTTATTTTAAAAGCAATATTTAATATATAATAAGTTTTTACATAATTTTACAATCTAACAAGAGGTAGGATTGAAATTTATATATATATATTTTTACGATTTGATTAGTTGCCAATCTGAGCATAGCTTAACGGGTTAAGGTACATGTATCTAATCACGAGATTGAGAATTCGAATCTCCGCTCTTATATCTTTTACTAAAAGATTGATTTACTACGTACATAATATTTCCAAAATAATAATCTTCCATAAGGATGTCATAAATTCTTGTGGAGCCTACGATGGAGAATTTTTTTTCTCTCAATTTTATTTCGAGCCAAGAATGGAAAATGAATTCCTTACCCTTCATCGTGTTCGATGGTTCATTTTGCATTTAAAACCAATAAAAAGTTTGGTTAAATAATGTATAAGATAAGACAGCTATATTTTGCAAAATATTTGAAACTTGTAATTCATTTAGCCATTTTTGTTGGTTTCTATAATATTAAAATTTTCTTTTGTTCAGTTTGAATGGGCCATGGCCCAAGTAAAAGCATCCATGATACATAGACATTGGCCCAATGAAAAATTATGGGCTCTAGAAGACTTGGGTCTACTTCGGCCCACATAGCTTTAAAAATCGAAATACGAACTCTTTTTAATGAAAAAAATTAATAATAAGGTCATTAATTAATTTTGAATATGCAATTTGCCATAGATATTGGCTAAGTCATCCATCTCTTAATCCGAAATAAATAATAACAACAAAAAAGAAAAAAAAAAAGAAATCCTAAAAGTTAAAGAGTAATTTCAGTTTTTTAATTATTTTTTTTAGTACAACTTTATTTTTATTTTTAAGAATAGAGTAATTAATTATTAAGCACATGATATATCTTAATTGTAATAAGTCAACAAACAATTGCAAAGAGTTGAAATCTTCCCACCCAACCAAACTTATATCTAATAAATTTCTAAAACTTTTAATTTTATGTCTAACAAATTTATAACTTATTCTACGTCTTTTAAAATATATGGATTTATTAGACAAAAGCAAGATAAATTTATTGTAGTTTAAATACTATTTTGTTAAATGTAATTTCGACTTTTGTTTATTTTCATTCATATATTTTTAAAACGTCTATTTTGATTTATGTACTTTCAACTTTTGTAAATAGTAGTCCATATACTTTTAAAATGTAAATTTTGATTTCGATATATTTAAAAAGGATCATTTTATTAATTTTATTTTTTTCATTTTATAATGATCATAATTTGAACCCTTAATATTGTTGAAATTGAAATGTTTCAAAACAATATCTGTTAGGGCAGGGCAGGTATTATGGATAATATTTAATTACGACGCCACGCCACGCCACAAATTGAGGGAAACAGCTACGCGCTTGTTTTCAGCGCGTGGGATGCGTTGCTTCATTTCTCTCCGTCTCGGCGGGGAACAGAGGTACAGGTAGAGCTCAAGGCCCTCTTTTTTCCTCTTCTCATGGCGATCCAGCCCAATCTGAACCAACCCATCTTCCATTACTTGTAATTTTCGTCTTCTGCAGATCACCCTCCTCCATTTTCGACAGAAACAGAACAAATCAATGTCATAAATTCACAACGGCAATGGTTTCGATTGGATTTGGGGCCTGTGAAATCTGACATGAATCTCTCGCTTTCATCTTCCTCTCCCTCTTCACTGCCTTCCGCTGCAGCATCCCCTTCTTCCCCATCTTCTTCTTCAACCACATCATGGCTCTCCGGCATAGTCCGTGGCCGTACCGATAGGTCCGGGAGCATGAAACTCTCAGCCAACTCTGCCTCCGGCTTTCTACCTGCGGATCCTCCTGGTCCCGTCGTTAGGAAGAATCACTTCCGTGGGTTGCTCTTCAAGTACGGTCCTAAGTCAATTCAGGTCCGTGGATCTTTCATTGTAGACGTAACTAGAATTGGGATCCTAATATTTACTTGCTGTGCTCTTCGTTTCCTTAATTTGATGATGGGTTGCTTTAGAAATGATGATGTCGATTTAGAATATTCTCATTTTGCAAACTTGCGTGGTGGTGTGTAAATTCCCCAACAATCCCTTTTAGTCTTTCTTCATTTGCGAGAAAGTCCATAAGGTTATTCAAAAACTTCGGTGTTAAAGCTTCAGTTATTCGTGTAGTCTTGCAATTGTTGGGAGGAAGTGATGAACATCTCTTCGGATTTTTAGGCCTCTGAGTGTCACTGTATTGAAAATTTTCTGCTGTATGTATTGGTATGTTTGCCGTGGTTTTGGTACAGTACATTCTCATTACTTGTAAGTTTCAGTTAATCTTCTGTATAGAGCATTCTCCTCTTGGTATACTATTTGTGGTCGTTCGTTCTGTGTGATTGTAATGTTTGAAGTATCATTACCTGGTTACATGGCCACTTAACCTGAAGCACATTAAGTGTTTCTGGTCATTGATTGAGTTCTTAACTTCTTGTTATTGTCTCATCATATTAGTCGGTATAGACTGGAGTTACAACATTGCCCAATTATGACAGATAATGAATATCAGGATTTTGTAATGTTTGACTGATCACTGTTTCCATATTCCATTTGCTTTAGAATCTCCCAGGGAGTTCAAGGACTGTTTCCACTATAAATCACAGGCTTCTAAGAAAAAATAGCACTTCTAGTAAGATTTGTTTATGAATATGCCTTTATGCTTTGCAAAGATATGGGGATCATATGCTCCCTGCTACTAAGATTTGATTCCATTTCCTGGTTTCGTGACCAGAATAAACTCCTGTATTCCTTGTTATGACATTTATTTTCTGCATGATACCTTGTTAACCGTGTCCTTCCCTATGCAGGTTGCATTTAAGACAGGCGATTTCAAACAGCAAGTCATATTCATTGGTGGATTGACAGATGGCTTTATGGCAGTAGAGTATGTTTATATTGAGTCTTTCTGCAATTATACCTTTCATTTGCTTGACTTATGGGCCTAAATTAAATTCACAGAAACTATTTCCCATTTCCTTTCAATTATTATCAAAATACTCACCGATAATGTTGATGTGGATTGACTGATTGGTTTCTTCAATATACACACCTATAATATTGATGAAAATTAGAGAAATTGATTTCTGATGTTGTATGGTCTGGAAGTACAGTTCCTGACTTACCTTTTGGTTTTGTTAAGAAATGTGATTTTCTACTTGTTCTGCAGGTATTTGGAACCTCTTGCAATTGCATTGGATAAAGAAAAATGGTCACTTGTTCAGATACTTCTCTCATCATCCTATAGTGGATATGGTACCTCCAGCTTGCAACAAGTAAGTCGGATTAGTAAAAATTACTTTCGTTTATTCAACGAAGAAATACGACTTTCTACTTGACAAACTCTAGTATGTAGTATTCATTTTTATCTGGATTTAGAGGTTAATTAGATGACCTGAGGTGATAAGCTGTCTAGTTCTAGACTTGGAGATTCTGTCATTGTAAAAGAATCTTGATTTGATTTAGGACGCCATGGAGCTTGATCAGCTAATAAGTTATCTGATCAATAAAGAAGATTCTGAGGGTGTTGTATTACTTGGACATAGTACAGGCTGTCAGGTAATTGCTGAAAGTTCTTGAACTACAGTATAGCTGAAGTTTTGATCAACAGTCGGAAATCTCATCTAACTCTGTTTTTTGGACATTTTTACAGGATATAGTCCATTATATGCGTACAAATGCAGCTTGCTCTCGGGCAGTTCGTGGTGCCATTTTGCAGGTAATAACTTATCTCTTGTGTGCTCCCTTAGTGGAAGTCAGAAGATTCACATCTGAAAAGAAAAAAATTAGTGTTGGTGTAGAACTTCTTCCAAACTAACTGAACATTTAAACATCCAGCATTAAAATTCTGGGTTCATCCACCTAGGTTTCTGGTAGTTAAACTTCTACTTGGTGTCGCATAATAGCAAGATGAAAATGGTAGAGATTGGGGAATAAAGAATATGATTTTCTTATGTAACAAGAGTTTCCAACTTTTTTATCTGAAAGAGGGAGCTCTTATCATGATACAGTATAATATGTAAGGTTGAGTTTGATAGCATTTTTAAATAAACGGCTTTACTATTAGCTAAAAGAATTTTCAGGGTGAATTTGAGAGCACGTTTAAATAAAACGCACTTCTATTATAATTTTTAAAAATTTTGAAACAGATTTTTTATATGTAGCCAAATATCATTAAGTGAAAGGTGCTTTTAAAAGGGTCAAAAGCTTTAAGCGCCAATTTTGGTGCATGATATATGAGTGGTATGTTTGACCAGTACTTGTGGTGAGTTAAAAACCTAGATACTTGGTCGTGAGTTCAAATCACGATAGCTTAGGATATTAAATTATATCTTAATTGTAGGGTTGTTCAGTTATTATATCTGGTCATTCAGTTTTCCTTTATAATAGCATAACTGGTAAGCTTTCTTGATGCCCATGGTTATAAAAATGAAGGAGTTATTTGCCACTTGGCACTAAAAAATTTGTAGTCAACTTCTTTAAGATAGTATCTAGTTCCTTCTATGGATGCACGTAGTTTTCTAGGTGTTTTTGAGTCTTGTTTACATGGTCAGGCTCCAGTTAGTGATCGAGAGTATAGAGCGACTCTTCCTGAAACAGCAGCCATGATTGACTTGGCTTCAACTATGATTAGTGAAGGCAGAGGACTAGAACTTATGCCAAGAGATGCGGACCCATCTTCTCCAATAACTGCCAATAGGTGAGTATGAGATCAAAATGTCTTTATTTATTTTGAAGTGAGTTGGAAGTTGGGTTGGTCGTCAGAAAGTGTGAAAGTTGAACCTGTTACCATCTCCTTTTTGGTGTAAGAGACATTTTATTGAACAACGATAGAAATTAGGGTGGGAGCTAGAAATCTTCTTAAGGGGGGACAAATTTACAGGCTAACCTTTTATATATATGTATAATTTTTCAATTCTAAAATTATGAGGGGAGAAATTAGACGAAAACTACAAAATCATTAGTATTTTATATATACTTTCTGAATCGTGACAAAATAAGACGGGTTAATTGCCTCTCTCCCTCCTTCCTTCTTTGCACCATGCCAGATAGGTATCATGCAAAGAATCCAACCAAAGCAGAAAAAAAAACCCTTTAGGTCAGGTAGGAATTTGAACAGGAGTAATTACAAAATTTATGCCCAATATATACCACCTATAGGCTATGTGCAAAACCATACTCTTTAAACTCCAGAAAATATCCTAAAAAATTCGTGTATTCCTTTTCATCCAAGCAGCCCACAAAGCTGTGCTGCACAATTCCTCCAGAAAATTTATTCCCTTTGAGGTTCGCCTATCTCACCAAACAGAAGCTGCACTTTCACTATCTTTTGTTATTGTTTCTGTTCTGTGCCACCTTGTATTATTATTATTTTAAAATTTGTGGTGTGTTTGATTAATGTTTTTCAAGATTGCAATTCTTAATTCTACTATTAGCTACTTGCAGGTATTATTCCCTTTGCTCGTACATGGGGGATGATGACATGTTCAGCTCTGACCTTACTGATGACCAGCTGAGAATGAGACTGGGCCACATGGCTAACACACCGTGCCAGGTCTGCATGCATAGTTCTCGCTATCTCTCTCGCTCTCTCTCTAGCCTATCCGAGTGGAGAAATGGCTCTTAAACCGTGTTTATTGCAATAAAAGTTTCATGCATGATATTTAAGACTTGAATATAAAGAATTTTCAATTTTCGAACAATGTAAAGTTGCTGCTTTTCTTTCGGACTGAAAATCGTAAAGCTGAAGCCATCATCTTTTTATGTTATCGCTAATGGTGGCGTTCATGTTAATTGTAGGTCATCTATTCCATGGGTGATGAATATGTGCCAGAATATGTGGATAAGAAGGCATTGGTTGTTAGGTAAACTACAACCTCTTGTTACATATACTTCTTTGGTGTCAATAAATTTAAAGTCCATTGTTTGTGGGTGGGTTCACACTAAACAATGGGATTCACCGATTAACTCTATCAATACTTCATGAGAAATCAAAGTCTTCGGGTTTTAGGGGAAGCATAGTCGCCGCCTTACTTTGCTTTTGATTCTTAACGAATAATGTTGTTGTTGTTATGAGGTGATGCAGATTGTGCAAATCAATGGGAGGTGCAGAGAAAGTTGAAATTGCACATGGGAATCATTCTCTGTCTAACAGAGTTAATGAAGCAGTTGATGCCATTGTTGACTTTGTGAAAAGGGAGGGTCCTAAGGGGTGGGATGATCCATGGCATTAGTTTTCATTCATCTGCCTGCTACTCACTGTGGCTTCTTAGCTTTTTTTTTTTTCTTTTTTTACTGCTTTTAAATTTTACTTCCTTTTCTCCTTGTTGCATTTGATCATATCTCCATATTGAGATGGGTTTAGATTCTGAAATCTGAAGAGTATTACTTTAATGGGTACGAAAGATTCTCAGAGAGAGAGTTGGAATTCTTCTTCTGTTGTTCTGTCCATAACTTTGGTTACTATTTACACAGAGCTTACAATAAGCTACAAGACTGGTTTTTGTGTCAGTATTATATGCATATATAAAGATTCCAGATTAATTCATTTAAACCAATGGAGGTTAAATCATACTTCTCCATTCCTATATTTTGTCTCTCTATTTTTTAGAGATTAATTTTGGTTTTTGTATTAATTATGTTATTTCAAATAGTGAATGAAGTTAACTGATTTTGGATTAATTTTTCATTTGAATTGATACCGTTTATTTAATAAAAGATAAAGGCGTTAAAAGTAGAACTAGTTTAATAAGATACTAATATATAGGTTAAAGTACAATAAAAATTAAAATTAAAATTAAAATCAAACTAAACTTTACTATTTGTTTATACAAAAACTCATATCTTAAACATCTCAAAAATATTATTTGGGTAAACACTCATCAATATTTTGAACGGAAAGTTGATATGACATAATTTAGAACGACATGGCACGTGACGTATCTTTTTTTAAAAGAAGGTTATGGCAAAATCGGGTATAATTTGACTTTTTTCCCTTCAAAAAAACAATAATTTCTTTTACATCTCTATTTTTTATTAGGAGTATTTTTTAAATGTTTATTCTAGTAGAGATATTGAAAATTTTTAAAGGATGAAAATATTACTTGAGTGGTTTTTTTAATTTTTAATTTACCCTATATATTTTTTAGTACAACATGGAGGTGGGGGATCGAATTCAACCTCTTGATTTTGAGATATATGTCAATTATCGTTGAGCTAGATTAATTTGATTAATGGAAGAGAATCGTTTATTCATTTTTAATTGTTTTTTTTTTTTTTTGAGAAAAAGAAATTGGATCATAAATTTATTACCATGTCAATCCCACTATCCATCTTTGGCCGGAGCCACCGGTGGACCCACGTGGCCAGCAATGGTTGGTTCTTTTATAATAACTCTCACCCATTTTCAAATTAACAAATTATTAATTTTTGTGTGGTGTATTTATTTACATGAATACTTTTATTACCTGTTACGTAATTAATTCCAACTGCCAAGGTAGGTGTAATTTTTCGAAATATCCCACTAGTTTAATTTATTTAAAATATACACAAGATAATTCTATTTAATCAAATAAAAGCAACCAAAATTGTTGCTTTTTAACCGGGTCGGATTCTGCCGTAAATCTATACGGTCCTCCTTGGGCCCGGAACCCGATAAGAAACATATGGCATGGGGTACACGTGGCAACCTACAATCTCGGAATCCTCATGCATTAATAAAATCAATAAAAAATCCAAAAACGAGCGAAATGACGAAAACACCCCTACTGAAGGTCCCTTCAATAATTGTGCGTTGGGAATGAACGTTGTGCATTTGTCGGTGCACCGCGTTGCTGTGGAAACGGTAGTTTCGGAAAGGACCCAGCGGGGTAAAACCGTCCATTCACAAAATTGTCTTTTCCCCAAGCTCCGCCCCATAATTCTCTCTGTTTTCTCCCGACAGAAGAGGAAAAGAAAGACAAAAGAAAACCTTTTTACTTCAATAATTTAATTCCTCCCCCTCTTTTTTCCGTCTAATTTTTGCCCAAATTTGTTTGTAATTAGTTACCATTTCTAAAAATTTATAAAATTTGGAGAAGAAGAACAGCAAGCGGGGAAGAAGAAGCATCTGCATTTCGCCTAATCTTCCTTCTGCTGAAGAACAATCCTTAAAAAAAGCAAAAACAGAGAGATCTCTGGCTTTTTCGAGTAAGCCCCGTAAGTAAAAATCCGTTCTTTTTGCTTTGTTTTTTCGTTTTGTGTTTTGTTCTATCGAGAAAGGAAATCTTTAGCTTTTAGAAAGGAGAAGAAGGGGGATTTTTTCTGATGCCGGAAAAGGGGTTGCTTCCGGTGACGTCAAATTCATGGCTTCCGAGGGCTTCTCCTTTGTTGCATTACCGATTTGGGGTTCTAACGGCGTTGATTCTTCTAAGTATGTTGGTTCTTTGGAGCATCGATGGCTGCACCATTGAAACCTTCATCAAAACTTGGACCTCCCCACAGGATTTCTTCTCTGTTTCTTCCAATTTCACCTCCTACAAACCCGAAAATTACCCCAAATCCGTCTTGATCGAACCCGTTCCGCCGCTGAAAAACTCCACCGAACCGGCGGTTTCCGATGGGTCTGTTTCTGATTGGTTTTCAGCTGGGATTGAGCCGAATTTTACCTCGAATCTTCTCGCTCTGTGGATGGCCCCCGGCGGCGAGCCTTGCCGGGACTCGCAGACGGCGGAGATCGCCATCGCCGGGATGGAAGGCTCGGAAATGGTGAAGCTTTCTACAGGGGACGTTCATGAGTTCCAATTTCAAGCTCTGGATGAATCTGGAAACCCTCATTGTTTGGGGGGAGACTATTTTGAAACTGATCTCTCCGGCGATTTGTGGAAATCTCGGCCGTTTGTTAAGGATTTCGGTAATGGGTCTTACTCGTTTACGCTTCAGGTGCACCCTGATTTCGCAGGAGAGTACAATCTCACTGTCATTCTTCTGTTTCGACATTTCGAGGGGCTTAAGCTTTCCCCGACGCGATTCGCCTACGATCGGGAGCTTCGGAGAATCAGGGTCCAGTTCTACAAGACGGCAGTTGTGTTGCCGGAGATTAAGAGCTGCCGGAGCTCTGATTTTAGAAGAGAGATTTGGAGCGGGCGGTGGACTCGGCAGGGGAGGAATGACAGCTGCGAGATCAGCGATGACGGTCGGTACCGATGTTTTCCGCCGGATTATCCTTGCCGGAGGCCTTGGTGTAATGGGTCGTTGGGTTTGTTGGAGAGCAATGGGTGGGTTTACTCTGCTCATTGTTCGTTTCAGATGTTTTCTACTGGTTCTGCTTGGGATTGCTTGCAGGGTCGATGGATTTTCTTTTGGGGCGATTCGAATCATGTCGATACGATCAGGAATCTCCTCAACTTTGTCTTGGATTTGCCCGAAATCCCCTCGGTTCCGAGGCGATTCGATAGGAATTTCTCCAACCCGAACAATCCATCTCAAACCGTTCGCATTACCAGCATCTTCAATGGGCATTGGAATGATACACAGAACTACGAAGGTCTAAATTCCTTGAGAAATGAAGGGTTCAGAAATCTTCTGTACAAGTACTTCTCAGAAGAAACCGTTCCCGACACAATCATCATGAACTCGGGCCTCCACGATGGCGTTCACTGGACTAGTATCCGAGGTTTCTCCGTTGGGGCAGCCTATGCTGCATCCTTTTGGAAGCAAGTTTTGGAATCCATCAAGCAAAGGGGATTAGTAGCCCCGAAAGTGTTCTACCGAACCACAGTCGCAACCGGTGGATACGCTCGAACGCTCGCGTTCAATCCCTACAAAATGGAAGTGTTCAACTGGGTGGTGCTGGAGAAGTTTAAGGGATCGGGGGTCATCCACGGCGTGATCGACAACTTCGACATGACATTCCCCTGGCATTTCGACAACCGGTGCAACGACGGAGTCCATTACGGGCGAGGCCCGGCCAAGATGAAATGGAGGGACGGCGAAATCGGGCACCAGTATTTCGTAGACCTGATGTTAGCTCATATACTTCTCAATGCCCTCTGCGTTTGATTCATCCATACCAATTGAGAGGAAGAACATAACTGGAAGTCCATTTTTTTAGTTAGATTCACAACATTCTTTGGTAGCTTAAAAATGGCCATTAATGGAGGATTTATCCAAGCTGATATTGAAGAACTGATACTGGTTCTGTGATGAACTACAGAAGCAGCAGCAAATAGTTGGTATTGCTCTGTAAATTTTGGTGGGTGAGTGGTGAAATTTTATTTGTAGTAAGACAGGCTATAATAATAATTATGATTTTAATATATATATATATATATACATCATCTTGGTAATAATGTATAATTTCTTTATTTTTGTTTAGAATTTTGGGATTTTGGTAGGATGGTTGTCTGTTGAAGCTGTTGGTTATTTTGGGTTAGGGAAAAATTTGTATGTAGAAAAACATCTGTTGGTATTGTACTTTCTTTTCTTTGAACAAATTAGGAGGGAGAGGATGGAGATTCGAACTTGTAGAAAATAATAAGTAACTCATTAATTTGTTGAGTTATGTTCATGTTAGAGTCAAATTAAATTTTATCAATGAACATTAACATTATATTTTACCCAATATTAAATTTTGTAAGAAATCTCTCAATTAATTCTACGCCACAAGATTAGTTAGATTAATATTGGGTAAAATATATATAAAATAAGTTTATCCCATAACAAAAATGAATATTAAAATATTGATAAATGGAAGCACAATGGTCAATTAGTTAATTCAACGTTCCTAAATAAAAATTTGATTGGGTGGAAGTTCAACGAGTCTCCCATGTCACCAAATTATCGTATTCGGGAAAAAAAAAAAAATTTTGGTGAATTTGTTTTTTCAATTTTTAAAAGACGGACAGTGCACTAAAGTCAAAATAATAATAATGATAATAATAATAAATTATTAGTTTATTTCAATCACCTGTGGAATCCACTTTATTTCTTTTATTAAAGGGATAAACTTGAGTAGGGTTTTTCAAATTTAGTATATTTTCAAAATGGTTTTTTATCCTTTTTTCTATAAGAAAAACGTAACCATTTTCATCCTTATTTTGAAACTTTTTACATAAATTATACTGAACTATTTAATATAGAGTCATGATTATATTTTAATAAACATGTTGAATTTATCATCGTGTTGAAATTGTGATACAAAAAAGAGATTAAAAATAAAATTAAATGATCAAAAGGCATCACTTTTTTTGAAGTATAGAGGTCCAAACAAATATTCTAAAAGTACAGAAACTAAAGTAAATATAAGTTAAAAAATGTAGGAACAACTATCATCGATTGACTCATTGATTCAAATGAGCCAAGTTAAATCAATATAGGAGCAGCTATCATCAATTGGCTCATTGATTTAGCCAAATCGAGCATGTCTCATTAAGACACCTATCTTTGACCAAAAAGTCATGAGTTCGAATCTCCACCTCATATGTTGTATTAAAAAAAGTCAAAACGATTTATAGGAGAATGAGTTAAAATCTTGTAATGATCACATGTCCTATGTATTTCCTTAGCAATCAAATGTATTGAGTTTAGTTTATTTTTTCTTTTTTTTTTTTGACAAAAATTAGTTGGTGGTTGTCGTGGAAATTTCAAATACATATAATTTAAGAGTTAATCCGAAACATATTAGTTGATCTAAACATAATATAGTTTGTTTGATTAATAGATAAGTCGTGGGTTCGAATCCTCCCACATATATTCTTGTCTTAAAAATTTTGAAAGTTTAAAAATGAACCTAAACCTAGAAAGTAATTAACCTAAAAAGTAATTAAGGACTAAAATAAAGATTTAAAAAGATGGAAAACTAAAATTAAAAGAAAAAAATCTGAAAATTGAAAATATATATTATAGGAAAAGGAAAGGACAACGGAGAAGTAGAAGCAAGAGATGAGAGGACGTTCTTATCCAAATCTTTAATCATGGCCGACGCGGCGGAGGGACTGAGATAGATCGGAGAGCCACCGCGTCCGATGGCCTGCCGGAGATCCGATTGATTCTCTGAAAGAAGCTCGCCGGAGAGAAGGGGGATAAAATTCCGGCGGATCTAGGGTTTTCAATTTCCGATGGCTTTTTTCTTCAGAATCGGCTTCCTCATCCTCCTCGTCGCCGCCGTTGCCACCGCCTGCTTCACTCTCCCTCTCCAAAAGGTCCCCTTTACTTCTTTTTTTCTGCTCTGTTTCCGTTGCTTCATCTGTAAAATTGCCTCCTGTTTTTGTTTAATACTATTTTATTAACTGTAATTTCAGCTTTATTTTTATTTCAATTTTCAATTATAATCCTTTAATACAATATATTATGATTATGTTTCAAGAAATTACGAATTGTATTGTGTTAAAATTGTAATTTAAACAATCATACAATCATAATAAAAGTATAGAAACTGGATCGGTAAAAACTAGAAGTAGAGAGACTAAAATAGATTTTTTAAGGTAAAAAAGTGAAACTATATTACCAAAATGGTATTGGAAACTTTTTTTTTTTGTTTTTTTTTTTGCATTTCATCACGTGGGAATTTAAACCGGGAGAAAATTACTTCAATAAATTTATATACTATTTTATGATGTATTTTATTTTGAGCCTTCACATTTTCATCTTCGTAATTTCAAAACCTCAGTTACTTTATTTTACTTTCATAACGTTAATTTGTACCATAAAAAAAAAATTATTTATTTTGGTGAGGGTCGCCAATTACACATTTCATTTTTCGTGGTTTTTTTAATTAAAAAACAACATATTATAAAGACTAATTATGTAAAATGTCATTGCTTAAGTTGTTTTAATTTTACCTTCAATATCTTCGATGATTGATGATCTACTCCAATATTTTATTTTATTTTTTAAAAAAAAAAACTAGCAAATTTTATTAAAATGTCTATCAAACTTAAAAGGTGTAGGTACTGATGTGGAAAATTTTAAAACATAAATAAAATTGAATCTATTACTTGCATTTAAATTATTTGTTCAACAAATGCTTTTACCATAGCCAAATTTCCTCTTCTTCAATTTAACTTCATGAATTTGCATAGCCACATTTTGTTGCTCGACTTTAACTCAAATTGATTCGTGAAGTTGATTAAATTAATAACTTAGGCTAAAGTGAGCATCATTGACACATATCTCAAATCAAGAGTTTGAGAATTTTACTCCTCATCCCATGTTATCCAAAAAAAAATTAATAACTTAGGATTTAAGACGATATAAAACAAAAGAGTAAACAAAAATTAGATGAAATAAGGTTGACGAGCCGAAAAATATGATAAATTGAATCGACGAAATACATTTGAATTTGATATTTTTTAAAGAAAAGTCAAAGATAGAGGTTTTTTTAGAGGGGGAAAAGAGAAAAAGTTATAGAGAGAAATTTTTAGACAAAACAAAGACAAAAGTAAGAGAGGGAGGTCAAGAGAGAAACAAAGAGAAGTTGGGGTGAAAAATTTTAAAGAGGGAGAAAATGAGAGAGAAAATTTAGAGAAATAAATGGAGAAAAAATTAGAGAGAGAGAAAGGGAGAGAAGTTTTAGAGAGAGTAAGGAGGAATTGAGAAAAGTTAGAGAAAGAAGAGAAAAAAGATTTAGAGGGAGAAAAGAGTTAAGAAATTTTAAAGAGAAATAATTTGAGGGGTAGAAGAACGTGATTGATTCATGATTCTACACTATAGGATGTATGAGAGAATTCGAAGAACTCAAGTTCAAATATGTATCAAATGGTTATTAGAGTATAGCGACATTTTTTTTAACTGAGCTTTCATATTGAGATTTATCTCAATGAATATATGAAGGACATACAAAAAAACGAGCCCAACAAAAAAAGACCGGTTGATATCAAAGAGCTCAAATCCAAAAGAATAACACTTAACTTAGAATTACAAAAGTCCTTCAAAACTGACACACACGAGGAATTAAATCTAATAATTTCAAACCTCCTCCAGAGACCTCTCGACCCCTTAAAATTAGCTATGCCTTTTTTATGTCAAACACCCCTACAGAATAGTAAAAAAAAAAAACTTGCCACAACAGCCTTCCTCTATACTGAAACGGGGGTAGAGCAACACTTCCTCCATCATCGCTCTACACCCCTGGCAAGGAAATCCCAAAGACCTCCAAGAAATGAATTCAAATAGGTCGAACGCAGCACCACAGAATACGGTCAAGATACATTGTAGCTCGAAGAAGTAGCTCGTAGCGACCATATTGAATAATTTTTTTCTCCATCGGACCACCGATCCGATGATTAAACCATGTCGAGCCACAATACACAGAGCAGTGAACCTATGAAGTCCCTTTCTTACTTATACCTTAGTTATTTGCTTTCTTCCCAAAGATTAATTTATAAAGCAAAGCAGCAACATTGTTCTCTTCAGATTTTGAAGCATTTCTTATTATGGGTTCATCATGATCTTGGCCTCTGGGGTCCAGTTGTCCTGTGAGTCTCAAACTCCACCCACTTTGATTCTCAACTTGTCGAAATTCAATCACAATATCCACAATTCTTATGAGTGTTGTTAAATGCAGGGCTGTTGCATACATTCCACTCACAATCATGGCTGTTCCAGCCTCAATCCTGACTGTAAGATTAAAAACTTTAATCAAGTTTTTTAAGCCATCATTAAGTTTTAATCTGCATTTTCTGTCTCAGCTTGGGGGAGGTTACTTATTTGGGTTGCCCATTGCCATCGTTGCTGATTCTGTTGGTGCAACTGCTGGTGCTGCTGCTGCATTTCTTCTTGGAAGAACCGTAAGTTTTTGGATTCTTTTCTTTGGAATCATACCTGTGATAGCAGCAGCAGCATTTTGTCAAGTCTCTTACTACGTCGTTTAGATCGGGAAATCGTTCGTTATCTCCAAGTTGAAGGACTATCCGCAGTTTCGCTCGGTTGCAATTGCAATCCACAGATCTGGATTTAAGGTTTGTAGTTGAACTTTTGAGTGCTATTATGAGTATGATCTGTAACACGTTTCTTCAAACTTTCACTTGTTCTTGTGCAGATTATTCTGTTACTTCGGCTTGTTCCCTTACTTCCATTCAATATCATGAATTATCTCTTGTCTGTGACTCCTATTTCACTTGGGGACTACATTTTGGCTTCCTGGTTGGGAATGATGGTATCTTCTTATGCCTGTACTATCTGAGATTTAAATACCTTACGAGTTTTCATCGAAATGTTAGGATTTGTTGCAAAAAGAGGTCTACAGATAGTCATTGGTACTCGTTAGATCAATCATACTGATAGCTTAAATGGTTCTCTGAAATGTTTGTTGTTCTTGTCGCTGGGTCAAATGTTTGTTCCGTGAGATTAGTGTGCTTAACTTATTGACGTTGAAATCGTTATATCGTTTGCAGCCAATTACAGTTGGATTAGTATACATGGGAACAACTCTGAAGGATCTATCTGATGTGACTCACAGCTGGAATGAATTTTCAAAGTCTAATTGGGTAAGCTAACTTTACAGGTTCGACAGTTGTTATTATCTCCCTTTCTAGTATGATGTAAATTTGCTCTCTTGTGGACGTAGGCATTTATCATGCTCGGTCTTTTGGTATCTGGTAAGTGCTACTTCGCTCACGCTCGCATATATAACGATATTTAGTTCCTTAACGCACTTGCTTGTGTTAAAGATCTCACATTGGAAAGATAAGAGGTCTAACGAAAGTTTATAATAGACATTGACTACTCTTCTTATTGTCAATTGGTCGAAAAGATGGAACCCCATAATATTAATATGGTATCAAAGTCCAAGAAACTCAGGTATTCAATCCAAAAATAGAATTTGGCCAAGGTTGATGAACCAAAAAGTGTCTCCTAGATAAGGGACCTAACAAAAGTTTATAGAATAGAGAAGGCAGCTCCAAACCTCCCCGTCTGTATTAAGCATCAAATTTTTATCCTTGCTAGTGTTGACAACATGAAGAACCTTAAATTATTTTTCTTCGAATTGGCAGTGGTTCTAATAGTTTGCATCACACGAATTGCCAAATCTGCTCTAGAGAAAGCTTTGGCCGAAAACGAGGATTACAACGATTACGATGATATCGCTTCGGCTCAGCTACCTGTTGTTGCGGTTGCTCCTTTAGATCTGAAGCAGCCTCTGATAATCAAGATAGAACCAACTGAAAATAGCCATGAAAAATAAGGTCATGTTCTTGATGAACCATTTTGGTTCCTTCCACAATTACTGAGAATAACTTTTGATCTGTACATAAACTTAGGGACTTGATTATCTCCATTTGTAGAAGAAGCTTGATTTCTTTTGGCTTAGCAGTGGATTGTTAGAGTAGCTTCTGTCTTCAGGATGAATGAATATCATCATAATTATTGTAGGCAGTCCCTAAACTTTTGAATCATCCTAGGAAAAAAAATTAGCAAAATTTTAACAGAGTTCATCTCTTCAATGTGTGTTCAAAAGTCCGAGTTGATATGAAAGTCACTTGGGATGCAAACATGGTCCTACATCGATATTAGAAATAGGGGGTAATATTTTCATGGATATCGGGAAAATGTTCAACTTGGTTCATAATATTTTTAAAGTTTCGATTTCATTTGTTGTGTGCTAATTCTTTTTTCTATCAGCCTTTGTTGCAACAAAAGTTTGGATAGATAAAATTATGATGTAGTATCAAATAGTATCCTATGTTTTGATTTGATGAGATAGAAATATCACTGCGTGGTATCCTTGATCCAAAATTGTTTGTTATTAAAAAGTTAGTACACTAATAATAATTGAAAAAAGGAGACAAAATTTAAAAATATCCAAACATTAGAGATTCAATTATACATTAGCTTATTTTTATTAGGTAAAATCTAAAAGTAAAATCACGTGCCTGTAGACTCTAATAGGTATAAATATTATTTTGGTCCATATAGTTTGTTTCGTTCATTTTTGTTCATATATTTTCAAAATATCTAGTTTAGCATTGTATTTTTAATTTTTATTCATTTTAGTCCATGTAAAATATCCATTTTCGGTCACTTCTATTTTGTTTTTATCTATCATAATTTTAACGTAACATTCCACTCACTAAATTTTTTGAAATGTAACATAATTTTGTATTAAAGAGTCTACATCTTTTTATAAAATCTATGTTAAAATTTTACAAATAGAGACCAAAATAATCAATTTTTTAAAAGTATAATAATCAAAAGGAACGTTTTGAAAGTATAGAGACTAAAATGAACCATAATTAAAAGAAAAATAAATGTTGAAAATAACACCGATCAAAATGAATCAAAACAAAATATATGAACCAAAATAGTATCACTAATGATTTATTCATATACATAATTTTAGTTGAACTAGCAACGTAGTGTTAATAATATTAACAATAGAGTTTAAATAAAACAAAATCCCAAACTACTGGATCAAATTAAACTAAATATATGTTTTAACCTGTATTTAAGTGTATTTCTAATTTGGTTTATAATATTTTAAAAGTTTCAATTAACTATCTTATGTATTTTTTTTTTTTTTTCAATTAAGTTGTTATATCGCCATAACTAAGTATTAGATGAATCACGGTATATCAATTTTAAAATAGTAATTTTTATGAGTTTATCAATTGTTAGTATACCAACACTTTAACGTGTCAATTTTCTATAAGTTACAACATACTAGGTCATATAAAACTAGTAAATAGCATGTCTCTATTTCATCAAATTAAAATATAAAGTACTTCTAACTTAACTAACAAGGAGTAGTTCCACGTTATATCATCGGATTTTTTTTCAATTAATTTTAACATTGAGTGATAATAAGAACTTAATTGAGAAGTAAACAACTTTTAACTTTAAAAATTGATTCTTATTCTATTTTTTTTTTCCTCCTAAAGCAAGAATCTCACAATCAATCTACCCACAATCTTCTCTAAGATGATTGAAGGTTGTTGTTGAAAGATGAACAGTGGAGTGAACCAAAAGAAAAATATTTCATCATGAAAGGTGGAAGCAACATCATATTTTCAAATGCAACCCTCATCATGAAGCTTTGAACTTCTTTTTACACCATTGCCCTTTCTTTTTTATTTATTTACTTTTTTTTAAATCTTCCTTCCTCAACAAACCACCATAGAGAATTTCTCAATCCCCTCAAAATTTTTATTCTTTCAATGCAATTTTCTTGTGCCTCTTTTTCCCCACTCCCCCATTTCATGCTTGTTGAATTCTGTGGCCTATGAGGACCCTACCAATTCCTTGATGGAAGGGGCTATCCATATTCTCCATTAAGGGTCTCAAGAGTTTGAGGTGAGGGAGGGAGAGATTGTGGTGTGACATGCCGGGGCTGGGCGTTTTCAGGCTCGGGAGGTGCTTCGACGGGTGCGTCGAGCACGGTGGAGCGTCGGGGTTGGGGACGAGAATATGGAATATGAGCGACAGGGCGGTCGAGGTGCAGATAAGGGTAGGATCAATATTGAAAAAGGTGCATAGTTTGAAGCCAGGATGCTCAAAGAGGTTGAAATGCAAGAGCATTTACAAAGCATACATGCCGGGAACAGGGAGGAGTATGAAGAGCTTGCTTTATTACTACGATCAAGCTTCTCAACCTTATGTTTGGATACATGAAACCGGGGGTGATTCCATCAGAATGGTGAAGCAGCAGTACATTAGTCTTGAGGATCTAAGGGAGTTTTCCGAGATCAGAATCTTTCGAGATCATCAGCGTGGCTGCGTATCCATTCGCAAGAAACCGAGGCCCGATTTTTGCTGATTCTTACCCTCAATGTCTTCTCTGCTTCTTCCCTTTCAAGCAACTTAGATCACATTGTGGTGTGTTTTTCTTCAACACATAGAATAAGTACTGTTGCTGTTTTTTTGCATTGTTTTTCTTTTGCCTTCTGTGTGATAATGTAAGTCTCTGTAACTCGGAAACCGTTTGTATTGGAAATTTTCCTGTTCTCGAGAAAATTTTAAGCTCGATTGGTGACGACTTTCTTTTGAAGAGACGTTTGGCAGAAGATGTCCGTCGCTGTAGACTAAGTATATTAAAGCTTCAATCAAAAGCACAAAAAAAAAAAGCAGAGCTTTTGGAAAAGTTTTGAATTTGTAGTTTCTTTTTGGGGTAAATTCTCCTTCAAGTTCCTGAAATCTGGAGACTTTGCTTCAACATTTGCACAAAAAATAAAAAATAAAAAATACTTGACAAAGACTTTACTAAAATTTACTATTCGAAAATGAAAAATAACAGAAACCCAAGGCGACAAATTATTTATAAAAGTTTATTATAAGTTTCATAGGAATGATTTTATTTTAATAATTAAAGATGTGCAAGTCGCATTTAATTGAAAAATAGATTGGGTTTTAAAATATTATTTTAATTGAAAAAGAAAAAAAAATGACTACAACGCAGTAAAAAATGTTGGTTGGATTTATCTAACTAATTTTCTAAGTCAATCATAACTAATTTGGTACATGATGAACTCTTGTTATTTCTTAATAATGACATGGACGTGCATGGAGTCTAATCAAGCAGAAAATATAAAATTGAAGAAATTGAAGTAAAAAACTAAAATACAATGCTAAAAATGTGATAAGACACGTATTCTAATTATTAAGCATAAACAAAAAAAATTAAAAATTCATCGAAAATCCATGAAGCTGTGAATGTTACACCTAAGAAATCAAATATTGTAGCCTTTTATTTATTTATTTATATGCGCATGCTATTATTTTTATAAATTCAAAAAAATATTTTTATTACGTTATTATAATTTTTTTTTTAGTTCTACCATGATTTGTTAGTGGACTCAAAATATTTTGACTTCAATAATGCCACAGTTAGGATTTGGAAGAACAAGGACGACATGTAATATAATGCATGTTGATTTACCTACATGTCGGTAGAGAAGGACGTGTGAGACGCGTGGTCGTCATCTCACCGGGAAAAAACGACACGTCGGAAACCGGGTGGAACCGTCAAATAGAAAACGGAGGTCAACGGCTGAATAAACGAGGACTGGGACTGGTTTCTTCAACTTCACACAAAATTACTTTTTCCAATTCTTAGAGCAAAAATCCGAAACCTGGGATTCACCATTTCTTCTTCTTCTTCTTCCCCTCCGATCTCTCTCTGTGATTCTCAAGAAATGGGTATTTCATGGAGTAACAGAAGAAGAAACAATTACCTTCAAAACCCTGCTCCGCCTCCGCCGTACCTCTCTTCTTCCTCTTTCTATTACCCTTCTGAACCTCCGTCTCTTTCTCCGCCGCCGCCGCCGCACAGCAACCCTTACGCTCCAACTCCGCAGCCGCTACCTCTGCAACCCCCTCCTCCTCCGCCTCCCCCTGCTCCTCACTCCTACTACTTTTCTGGTGGGTATAATTCGTGTAATTATGCGGCTTCTACCATGGGGCGGTTCAATTTTCATCCTTATTATGCCAATCAGAGTAATGGGTGGTCCCAAATTCGGCCGGCCATGGGTCCGCCGTTGCTTCCGCCCCCGCCCCTGCCGTTTGTGGAGCACCGGCAGGCGAAGAAGGTTAGAAATGATGTGAATGTGCATAAGGATACTCTGCGGATTGAGGTGGATGAGCAGAACCCCGATCGTCACTTGGTTTCCTTCGTTTTCGACGCGTTGTATGACGGAAGGTAACTCTAAATTTTCCATTTGAATTCCGCTTAATTGTGTTCTGGTTAATAATTAGTGTTGTGCTGGGGATGTGGGTGGCGGTAGAATGATTTGGAGCGATTTGAAATGGTTCATGATTTGGATTTCCCTTGCTACGTTGGGAGGTGAGGGACTTCTCTAAAACCTTGCAGAGGTTTAGCCAGGTCTAAGTTAAGGGGAAATCAAGGGGCTTAGTTATAAACTGCTTGTCATGATGTCATTTTCTTATTGCTGAATGGAAGTTCACAATGCCTGTTTGTATTCATCCGGTGCTTAGGGAACATATGCTGTTGATATCTAGTAGTCTTGGAGTACTTATAATCTCATTTTAACTAGAACCAAGCACATAATGAGGGGAAGGAAATTGAACTATGACTGGCACCATTAAGTAGAGTTCTTCCAAGCAATTCTTCTTGATCATTGCCTTATACCTTGAATCACATAGTTGCTTTCATGTGTTATTGTAGAGGCCCGGGCATTCTACTCAGATGAGCACTGTCACAACTTTTAGTACTATAGTTTTGTTTTGTTTCCTTAGCAATCAACTAAATATAGTACGGTCAGATGGTTGTCTCGTGAGATTAGTTAAGGTTACAAGTTGGCCCGGACACTCACGGATAAAAAAAATATTAGTTTTTGTATCAATTTAAAATTATTGCTTGGGACTTGCATATGAAAAGTGAGGAGAACTGGGAAGTGTTGGGAATCGGGAAATTGTGTTAATTGCTTGAGTAGATGATCACTAGGTTCTGGCCCCTGGCATAGGGAGCAAAGCTCCTACTCCTGGTTATAAAAAATAATGATAATAATAAAATAAAATAAAAAGAAAAAAGGAAAAAAAATGATCACTAGGCCTCTGGTTTAAAGGCCATATAAATTTGGCGTTCCATTACATTTTTTGTGAAAAGGTTTCATGCTGAATTGGGCTTCTTGTATTGCTTTTTGTTTTTTGAGGGGAAAATGACTTGGTCAACATTGACAACACAATACTTAACAACACAAGTGACTCGAGACAATGAACAAAATATGACATAAAACATGTTTTATTATTGTTATTTTTGAGAGAATTTCTTGATCACAATATGTTGTCCATATTTCTGGGAGAAATGAAACTACCAACTATCTGTAACAAGATAAACTTCTGAATAATAAAAAGGAAAAATCCATTATTAGTGGAGCATTTAGGGAAGATAATCAAGGAGGATGCCACTGAAAGAAGTAGACTGGCAAGGAAAGGCCTATGAGGCTGCTTCTGGTTCGACCTGTAAGTAAATTGAAGTTTCTCTGGGAGGCATTTTTGGTTGATAAAATTTTTATTAACAAGCCTCCATTTCTTAGAATATGTTGGATAATCATTGTAGTTTTTGTTTTCTGTTTTTCAAACACAAGCTTATTTAAAAACTTTTTTTTTTATGTTTTCTATTTTTGAGATGTTTTTGAAATCCCAACTTCATTTTAAAAACAAAAAAGAAACTCCAAGATTCAAACACCTTTTGGACTCTTAGTGCATTACTCCCAGCTTAGTTTAGATACTGTACTGGGTTGTTGTTGGCTGTTATATTGATATTATATATATATATATACTTGGCCACTCCTTAAACACTCCCAGTACATTTTACTGCTCGATTTTGTATTGTCAAGCTCCATTGTACTTTTTCAGTCATCAGCTTCCTTCTTGCTGCCTTGAAGATACTTTTTTGTTACCTGTAACTAATTCCTTTTTTTTTTACATGGTGTACAGCATAACCATTCTATTTTTTGCCAAGGAAGAGCTCAACTGTAGGTTTGTTCCAGTATATCCCGAAGCCTTTAAGCCGGTGAGAATCCCATTTCAGAAAGGTCCTGCTCAGAAGTTCTTTCAGCCTGTGGGTACAGGCTTTGACTTGGGATTTTTTGAGTTGGACGACCTCTCAAAACCCTCACCTGCAGAGGACATTTTTCCTCTAGTTATTTCAGCTGAGACTTGCTCACCCTCCCAGTCCAATGATGAGCGTATTGGCGAGCCTCAACCAGATAATTCACATATGCAAATTACTCAAGCTGTTCTGGAGAAGAAAAATGGTGGTCCTTTCCAAGTTAGAGTGATTAGGCAGCTTCTTTGGATTGATGGAGTGCGATATGAATTACGAGAGATATTTGGAATAGGTAGTTCATCAGCAGAAGGCTTTGACGACAACGACACCGGGAAGGAGTGTGTGATTTGCATGACTGAACCCAAGGATACCGCCGTATTACCATGCCGACATATGGTGAGACTTCACTTTTGAGTGTTTGTTCATGGCATGCAAAAACTGAAACTTCTACCATCTAAAATTAAAATTACAAGTTTGGTCTCTAAATTTTCAATATTGTGTTTAATGAGTTCTTGAAATTTCAATTTTTATTTATAAATTAGAGAAATTGAAAGATTAAGCACCTATTAAACACATAATTAAAAACTTCAATATTTATTAAATACTCTTAAGGAGTTTATTAAACGGCGTTGAAAGTTCATAGACTTATTAGACACGGCTCTAAAAATGGCTCTAAAAGTTATTTTAATTTAACCAGATTCTAATATAGAATATTTGCTACATCTGATTTCTTTAAACACATATTACACGAGTAACAAAGACACTTTTTCCTTTTCCCTTCCCTCTTTTAATCTACTTTTCACTTTTGTACTTAATTTTTTTATCCAACTTATTTCTATATTTTTGTTTCTTTGTTTGCAGTGCATGTGCAGTGAGTGTGCCAAGGAACTGAGGCTTCAATCCAATAAATGTCCTATTTGCCGTCAACCAATTGAAGAACTTATAGAAATCAAGATAAATAATAGCGACCAGTGAGAATTTCCTCTTCATCCTACGTTGGTTTGCATGGTATGGCTGTTAAATTCTTTGGTTTTTGATGTGTCATAGTCACATATTCGACTGCATTCTTTTTACACACACATATATATGTATATTTCTTCTTCTTCATTTACATAATATAGTGTAGTATTCACAACTTGATGGTACCATGTCATGTCTAACTATTAAATAATGTCATAACCAGTCATCCATGAGCCAACTTTCTACTGTAACGTATGTATATGAACATTTACGATTCATCTGTTATTGTGTTTGTCGACGTGCATGCAAGAGACCGTGCACGTGTGTATGAGGAGGGGGTCGGGTTTTTCCTTTTGTTTGTTTGTAGAAGCAGCGAGTGAGGCAAATTCAAGAATCTCAAGAAGCTTATTAGTGGGAAAAATGATGATTGAGAAGCAGTGTTGTCACCTTACACACACTAATTAGTTTTGAATCTGAGTGAGCCTCCTCCCCAAATTATGACCTTTTTGATTTGTCTTTTTTTCTTTTGAATGATATGTGAGAGTTGTTTTCAATGTTGACATTGTTGGTAACATGCTATAAATGGCATTTTCATCTGCTTCTCCATTTATGAACCACTATTTATTGAACATGTGGTGTTCAGGTGATGAAATGCACAACTGGGTCAATGTGATGAGCCTGGATTCTTGTTACCTTTAGAATCAATTTCTAAGTTAACGCACTTTTAAGATACGAAGGTAAATCGTCTCTTTAAGAAATAACGTTAGGCGAAGTTTTACCGAGCAAGGTAATTTGCTCGAAATCATCATTTTATCCAAAACCAGACACGATTTACAGGAATTGTTTTGAAATCCATTCCTTTGTTAGGCAAAAACTACCTTGAACTCTATCATATGAGCCCTCCCCTACCCCCTATGGTGTCCTTTGTAAAGGGCAGTTTGTTTAGGGTTCTTGCCAATAATTTTAGATGTCTTTTTTCACAGTCAAAGTGACCTTTTGTTTCTATACGAGGGAAAAGTAAGCCAAAAGAGCCAAAGTTACTTGGGGTTTCATGTCAGTTTAGGCTTTTGAGAAAGAGGCAATAATTTGCTTGGACTTGAAGAAAAGGGGTAAAAAGAAAAAAGGTTGGTAACTCCATACTTGGGATGGAAATTTTATCCCCTTCAGTAGGACCGTTAATTATTCTTTTCAGATCTTTTGTCTGCATATAATATTGAATTGTCTAGGGAGATGCAGAAATCACCATGCCCTCCCGTCTCGTTTGATGGAAATACTACTAAAATGTCAATATTGATAGATATTTTGTTGTCGTCTTCACAACTTAAAAAAATGAAATCGAAAAATAACATCCAACAAACCCCATTCACAACTTTTTTTAGATTCAACTGATAAACATTTATGAGTTTCATAAGCTTGGACTTCCCAAACAACTCATTATGCCTTAATTAACTATAAATTTTTAATAATATGCATTGATAAATTAAAATTTTAATATAAGTTTTAGTATTTAGGTTTAAATACTGGGTCTAACTTAGTTAACCATATTTATTGTCATTAAACCATTACCATATAGTATACTTTGAAACCATGTCTTAAAAGACTAAAAGTGACAGACAGCGTAAGCCTCAATTCAATTTAAATAAAGCATTGACAAAAATGTACAATAATATATTATTAGACATAATGATCGTATAGAAGTACCCAAAAAAGAAAAAAAAAAGCTCATTTACTAATTATCACTTTTTAAATAAAGATCTTAAAAGGTCATTTAGTTTACACTCTTTTTTTTGTTTTGTTTTTGGCATTGAAAATGAAATTTTCACACTTGGATGGTGTTTATTAAGATGTAAGAATAGAATTAATTAGTGGGACCCACCTCACAATTACTTTCTTAAAAAGGGGTAAATTTCAATTTCATTTCTGATTCCGTGTCTCAACATTTTATATAATTATTTTACTCTTCCTAGACCTATACTTTTTTTTTATTAATTGTTTTTATTTTTCTTTGTTTATTTATACTACTACTAATAATTTTCAGTCTAATAAAAAAAAATCAGACGAGCTTGATGTATTACCAAAACGAGCTATGGTATTAATTAAACATCAATCATATTGTTAAAATAGATTTCATTATTATTAAATATTATACCAATAAAATGTGATTAAGTTTTATATTAATGACGGTTGAGGAATAAAAATTATATTAGCCTTTTCTCAGTTAACATAGTTTATTTTAATTATTCATTATTCATTAATCTTAAGTAAGTGGTTAAAATAAAAAAATATTACTATTGATAAAAAATTAAAATTTATTATTTTTTAATAAGAAAATAGAATTAGTACTCTATTTAGTCAATATATTTTGTAATTAAGTAGAAATAATAAAAATGACACGATTAATTCCTATTTTGTTTATAGATCAATTTAAGAAAACAACATCAATAATCCTTAAGGAATAGTCTTGAGATTTTAGGTTCAAGCAATGCAATTTCAACCAAACGATGATCGGTAGCGTATGTGCGGGTACGAAATAATAATCCGTAGCGTATGTGCAGGTACGTGAACGGTGCATGGGTCGTCGTTGAAGTAGAGAAAAATAAAATCTTTGATTTTAGAACTCAAAAACAAAGTTTAGATTTTTGATTCACATGATGTGTTATAATTAGGCATAGGAGAGATGCATTTAGGTTTTTACCCACGAATCTGTCTTGTCGGGGGATCTCGTAATAGACCGAAACGACGCCGTTTGAAAGTGAGTGTGGAGCGGGTGACGCCGGCGGGGTGGCTGAACCGGCGGCTCGGCTCTGCAATTGAATTCTAAATTAAAGAATTGAGTGGGGGTTTCGAAAACTCTGCCACTGCAAACCAAAGCAATTGAGGGAGTGAAATAAAGAGTAGTCTCTGGTTGAGGCTCTACGTTTTTGGTTTCGAGTTTCTGCCATTCATTCATCCTCCACTTTCCTTTGATCCATTTTCTCTCTGTTTCTGTTTCTGTTTCTCACCCTGAAAAAGAGGAACGAGTGAACGAACTACAGAGCCTTAAGAACCACACCTACTCCAT
The DNA here is from genome assembly GCF_013281855.1 of Momordica charantia. NCBI lineage: Eukaryota > Viridiplantae > Streptophyta > Magnoliopsida > Cucurbitales > Cucurbitaceae > Momordica > Momordica charantia. The sequence goes on along the minus strand of NW_028275163.1, from coordinate 4,226,042 downwards.
CTCTGAGCTGTTGGGTTTTGGGTTTTCTTTTCTTTTTTCTGTGTACTCAGATTCCTACTTTCTTAGTTGAGTTCCAAGAGAATCCACACACACCCATCAGTTTCCTCTTCCTTCTCATTCTCCCCTCTCTGTTTTCTCCTACTTCTTTTTCATTTCCCAGATCTATTATTCTCCATCCCCATCTCCCTCTCTCTCTCTCTCTCTCTCTCTTACTTTCCTTTTTGCTTTTTTAAATCTCTGTGTTTGACTTGGAGCTATGAGTAAAGAGGAGTTTCTCAAGATCCAGGTGCGTTGTTTTCTCCAGATGTTTTGTGGGTTTTTTTCTTTTTCCTCTGTTTTCTGTCTCTACTGTGTGTTCACTGTTTTTTTTATGTGGTTTCTTTTTTGGGTTTTGGGTGTTTTTGGTTGTGAATGCAGAAATGTGTTCTGAAGGTGAACATTCACTGCGATGGATGTAAGCACAAGGTTAAGAAAATCTTGCAGAAAATCGATGGTACACCCTCTCCCCATTTCCCATGTTTTGTTTTTTTTTTTTCAACTTCTTGATTTCTTCCCCTTTCCACTTGATTTTGACTATTTTGACTGTTTTTTCCGCCCTTTTTTCTAAAGTCTTTGAGTTTGTTTGACGGGTTTTTGTATTTTAAATTTCTGGGGTTTGTTTTTTTTTTTCTTTTCTTCAGGGGTTTTTACCACCGACATAGATGCGGAACAGGGGAAGGTCACGGTCACCGGAAACGTAGACGCCGCCGTACTGATCAAGAAGCTCTCAAAATCCGGCAAACATGCAGAGATTTGGGGCGGGCAGCCGGCCAACAACAAAAATCAGCAGAACAACATAGCCAATCAGATGAAGAACATGGCAATTGACAATGCCAAAGGTGGGAACAACAAGGGCCAGAACCAGAAGGGCGGCGCCGCGGGCGGCGGTGGTAACGGAAACAACCAACCGAAAGGCGGGCAAGGGCAAGGGCTGCAACAGCCACAGCAGATGAAAGGGTTTCAAGATCTGAAGCTTCCGCCCCAATTTAAAGGCTTGAAATTGCCCGTGAAGGATCAGAATCCGAATCTTCCCAAGGGGGCGGGGAAGTTCAATTTGAACGAGAGCGATGATCTGAGCGATGAGGATGATCTTGACGACTATGATGATGAGGATGAATATGAAGACGATGATGATTTTGAGGATGATTTGGGTAATCTCCATCTTCCTCCGGCGAATAAGATGAAACCACCCATGATGGGGAATGGGCAGATTCCGAAGATGATGATGATGAACGGGAATCACCCGCCGGTAATGGGCGGAAATGGCGGTGCCAATGGCGGAGGTAACGGTAAGAAAGGCGGCAATGGAGGCGGCGGAGGAGGAGCTGTACCGGTGGTTCAAGGTAAGAACGGGAAAGGTAATGGCGGTGGCGGTGGAGGCGGAGGTGGAGGTGGGAGCAATCAAAAACAGGGCAACGGCGGTGGAGGGAAGAATAACGATGCGAAGATTTTCAACAACGGCGGCGGCGGCGGCGGTGGGGCCAACAGCAAGAACGGCAACGGCGGTGGGAGTAATGGGGGGAACGGCAGTCAAAAGGCCGGTGGGGCAAACGGGATGGGCCATGATTTACAGAGCTTGGTGGGAGCTCATGGATTGGGAATGTCCAATTTGGGGCAAATGGGCAGCATGAATGTTCCAATGGGTCAAATGGGTGACCGGCCGATGGGCCAAATGGGCAATCTTCCGGCTGTGCAAGGACTCCCCGCGGCGGCGGCGGCAGCCATGAACGGCGGAGGCGGTGCCGGCGGGGGCGGGAGGTTTTTCCCCCAAGGAGGCGCAGGGGCGGAGGCCATGACCATGGCCGGAAACCCCTACCAACAACAACAGTATATGGCTCAGATGATGAATCAGCAGCAACACGCGCTCGGCCACCAACCGATGATGTACGCGCGGCCACCGCCGGCCGTCAACTACGTCCCGCCGCCGTACCCTTACCCTCCGCCGTACCACCCATACCCGCCGCCGCAGCCGGAACCCTACACGTATTTCAGCGACGAAAACCCCTCAAGTTGTAACATCATGTGAAAGTGAAACCAAATCGCCGCCGCGGTCGGTGGTGGTGACGGCGGCGGTTGTGCTGCCGGAGTTCCAAGATCCGACCCTGCATCATACTCTTCTACTAAGCTACTTGGGAATGGTTATCTCTTCATAATTTAGCCTTTCTTCTCCCTCTTGATTTTGCTTGTTTTTTTTTTTTCCTCTTTTGGAATTTGAAGCTGGATTAGTCTTTAATCATATCCTTGAGAAAAAAAAAGAGTAATTATAGATAATTAAATTAAGAACTTGGCAAGGAGCTATGAAAAAATGGTAGTGTTTTTTCTTTTCTTTTTCCTTTTATCCTTTTTGGGACGCCATGTTTATAAGTGTTTATATGTTATATAAACAACAATAAAAGAAAATCGGGATGGGGATTTTAAATTCCCATTTCTTTGCTTTGCCTTCTCTTCAATACCATTTTTTCTATTTGTTTCACATTTTAAATCATTGATAAAAATTGGATATTTCTGATTTTTTTTTTCTTTAATTAAGTTTTAGAATCTATCACTGTCTGTCTCCTTTTGTGGCCTCATTAAACAAATATTTTAAACGGGTCTAGAAAGTATATATTTTTGGAGTTGTTAAAAAAAAAAAGAAATTGGAGTTAGATTCGTAGTTTCTTACTCCAAGGACTATTTCTCGAAATTAAATAAATATTATAGTGCAGAAATTTGGCCGTGTATGGGAAGTAGTTATGGACTACACTACCTAGGGGATGATGTGATATATATAATTTTATGAGGTTAAAAATGCTAGATTATATATGGTTATTCATTTTTATATGAAGAATCTTAGATAATAAAAGTAAATAAGGTCAAGAGAGCTCTACTAATTAAATAAATTGGTTATGAACCAACTATTAATTAATGGATCACATAAAATTTAATTAGTTTGCTTTAGGGTTAAGTATTTTGAAAAAGTAGTCTTTAATGAATTTGAGTGTTTTTTCAATTTAGTTTTTTTTTTCAAATAATTTTAATTTAATCCTAGCAACCAAAGCAAACAATTTTTCTACAATTTCTACTTATTATTTAGAAGTTAGGATGAAGAGTTAGAAACCTTCTTCTCAATTTTTTTTTTAATTATAAGTATTAAGTTTCTTATCAACATAGTTAAGCATTTAAGGTATCTTAATCTTTTCCTAGAGTTGAGATAAAGATTCAATTTTTCATCCCCACATTTGTTGCATTAAAAAAAAGTTTTCCATTAGATAAATTTTTAAAACATTGTAAACACCTATAAAAATCTTAAAAAATGGTACAGTTTTTTGTAAAACCAAAAAACTAAAAGCAAAATGACTGAAAATTTATGTCTAAAATAGATAAGATGATTTTGTACAAATATGGTGGAGAAATTATCAAAGTAAGCATAACTAAATAGTAATTGACATTTATTACAATCTCGACATATATCTCAATCTAAGACATTGTATGTTCAATCTCCCGCTCTAAATAAATAAATAAATAATGTTGGAGAAATTGAAAATTTGAAATTGGAGAGGATAATGTATAGAGAATGTGTTGTGATAATTGGAGGAGAAAAATGGGAGAGAGAGGAGAAAAACGGTAGATTGGTTTTAGGGTAAAAAGGATATATTGTCTTGTTTGGAGGGGCGTGTTTGGTAACGGGGATAGGGGGTATTCCAGTTCGGGTAAAGGATAGTGCAAACGTGGGATAAAACAAACAAACAAAAGGAAAAGAAGAGCGTGTTGACAAAAAACACAGCCCCACCCAAACACAAACACAAACACAACAGCTTCTTTTCTTTTCTTTTTTTTTTATTTTATTATTATTATTATTTTTCTCTTTTGTGTCTGAAAAATCTAACGGCGTTGACACGAGTTCTGGTACGTGTCCTGTCTAATCTCTCTTCTCATTTTTTATTAGAAAAAAAAAGGAAAAAGGAAAAGAAAAGGACGGAAGAGATCCACACTCAGAATCGCTTCCCAATCGAGTGCTGGATATGTCACATGATCATCATGATGAAGCCTCAACCGGGCCCCACATGTCTTATTCTTATTATTATTATTATTATTATTATTGTATATATATAAAAATAATAAAATAATAAGAAATAAAAACACTGATTGATGTGGGACCCACCTACTTTTTCACACAAGTACTTGTCTGCTTTTCTTCAATTCCCTATGAGCGGTGCACCATACCATTCTCTTGAGCCACACCCACCTGATCCCCCCCTTCCCTTTTATTCAAATTTATCCTTTTTCAATAACATGCCATTTTTTCAATAACAAAAATATTCATTTTTAGTCCTTTTTTTCTATACTATGATTTTCGTTTAAATACTATTTTGAGTTAGGTATTCCTAATTTTGGTTTAAATACTATTATGACTTGGTTCTTGTATTTTTAAAATTTGATTAAATCAATCTTAAAAAATTATAATGAAAATCATTTAATACAAACATATGGTTAATATTTTGAGATATTTAGTGAGAGAAGGGTAGTGTTAAAATTATAATTAGATAAAAGTGATAATGAATTGGTTAAAATAATCTTCTTTTAAAAATATGGGGATCAAAATAAATGTTCAAAAAGTACGTTAACTGAGATGAATAAAATTTGAAATTTTAATTTTTTTTATACTAACATTTTCTTGTGGTCTCACATAATTAATGAGTTCTTTTTTCCTTTATATTATTTATTGATTTATTTAAGTTGAAGTTTGAAAGATGGAAACCCAACCTACTACTCTCTTAAAGGAGATTTACTCATGCAGACAGTGAACATGTTAATATGATTGATGAATCAATTAACCAAAAAAAAAATATGTTTTGAATGTTTGGAATAAGTTCTATGGGGTATCTAAAGGTGTTACATATTTTTGTAATAACAAATGTGGTTGTTTTATATTGTTAAGATATATAACTAGTATTAATGTCGATTCATGAGTAGCGTCATATATGATGTCTTTGTTTCCTAATTCAAGGTTGACTTGCTCACAGAAATCTAGAACCAGTATGATACTTTGTCGATTCACTCAATACCTAAGTTAGTATTAAAAGTGAGAGAAAATAGGTATAGAGTACGTAGAGTTATTGCAGGAATCTCAGTGAGAATCTACTTCTTGTAAGTGGGAAGAATCTACGTAAGGGTTGTCGTAGGACTTCTTGCATATCTAGATTAGTGTTTATGTGGAGTTTTTATATGGATAGAGAGAGGGAGAGAGAGAGAGAGAGAGAGAAAACGATAGAGAGTGTGGAGACCTCTCCCGACGTTCCATGTCCGTCTCCCACTATCTCAAAGTAATGCAGCATCATCTGGGACACTTGCCTAACACCGTACTAGACACTGTACTAAGCGAGTTTATCAGTAGCTCTAACTGCATATGCGTCTGTACTACTAGACATTGATCCAGTGCGTTGTGCACACCTCTTGCAGGTCAAGAGAGTTCTACACGGCGTTTGAAAACTTCGCCCTTGACACCTAGCATGACTTAGTGTAGAAATAGGGATGATTAAAAAAGTTAATAAAGAAATTCTATAAGCGATTGGTCCCTTAACCTAATTTAGTGTATAAACCGGGATGATTAGAAAAGTTAATTAAAAAAAAAAATGTTGTGAAGGGTTTGGTCAAAAGGGATCATGCTCCCATTTAGTACGAGAGACTCTTATCTAAAATGGAGTTAGATTTAGACACATATGCCAATTTCCACTAAGTCATGTTCATATTGACTTCAACTAACAATATTATTAACGAGTGAATAATACACGAACAGACACTGATAATAATGAAGTGAGCATTAGTTGTCCTTGCTCCCAAATTCCCTAAATTGGAAAATGAGGAAAGGACAAAGACTAAAAATCTCTGCATGGTCTAGATGGACATGACATCTCCAACCATGTCTAATTTCTTTGACATCTCTAAATATAAGCATTTTCAAAATATGAAGTTTTGAAGCAAGCATCGGGAAGCAAACAAATCTAGATGGAGGAGATCTAGAATATACTCAATTTACAATTTTTTTAAAATTTATAATTTTAATCTAAAAGGGAAGACTGAAGAGGAAGAACCCATAAATGATTAATATTTTTCTATTTAAAAAAAAAAAGAAAAAAAGACAAGATGTAGAAAAGGGAGAGTGAGTTGTGAAAATTTTGCACTGTTTGCTGTTGCTGGCAGTGGCACATAGCCTGAGACACTAATTAATGTGGGGGCAGCGCCTCTGTTTGGTAGCGGGGATAGGCTAGCACATTCCCGGACTAAAACCAATTCCCATTTCCCAATTTCCATGTCCGGAAATTCCCCCAATTTCTCTCTCTCTTTCTTTCTCTTCTTCCGCAACTCCGCCACGTGTCCTTCATGCTCCCACCCCACAACTTCTTCTTCATACTATGCACTACGCTATCCCCTATATAACATTTTGCATTTTTTAAATTAACAATCGCATAGGTTCGACATTTTAAATTTGAAAGGGTTAAGTTTCATTTAAGTTTAAGTTTCTGTTTACGAATAAAATTATACCAAATGTAAATATTATTTGTGGAATAGGAATTCAAAACCAATTGAAATTGTTTACTAAAACTGGATGAAATTAGAATAGAGATGAGAGATATAACCACTACTAATATGTCGTTTTCTTATTTATAGTTCAAATAGATTAATTAAAAAGGGTGTTAGTAATATTTTTAATCAAAATAATAATTTATTTAATATTAACAAATAATAAATAATTAAAATAAAATTATATAAATAGAACAACCGTCGTTAATATAAAATATTATTAAATTTTATTGTTATAATGTTTAATATGGATGAACTCATGTCAGAAATTTTATTGATATTAATTAAATAATTTATAGATTAAATAAGAATTTATAATATTTTATTATAAAATTAAATTAACTAAGAAAAGGTAGTATACCATTTTGTTAGAAAAATTAAATGAAAAAATAAATAGTAAAATGGTAAAACAATTAACAAAAAATTTATGAATATTATTAAGAGACTAATAGAGAAAGATTAAAAGTTATAAGTTAATTATTGAAAAGATGTGTGGTCCATAGACTAAAAGAATCAGAATGACATTAATTAGGTTGCACGGTAAGAATGAGATTACTAATTTGATTCCTAAATTTAAGATAGATCTTTTCATTTAATTTCAGTAAACACCGACCAATGTAAGAAAAAGATATAGGAAATTTAGATCCAGGAAAACTTTGAGTTTGGATGCAAATTTAGAAAATATAAATTTAAGAAAAGTGTATGAGATAATAGATTTGAAATATTGTTGAAATTGAGTACCTTGAATTTAAGATTAATGAACAAATCCACAAGTCAGATATATATGTGTTTAACATCTCAAGTTGACCTCCCTAACAAAGATAAAATAAATTATTTGTTTTGAATTATAGGATGTCCATATGGAGACAAGAACTCTTAAGTTGATTTCTTTTTTTTTTTCTTTCTTTTTATAGGAATTTAAGTAAAAATATTGCTATTTGTATGAAATGCTTTAATTAAAATTAAAAACAAAATCAATCTAAAATGAACTATAGCGTACAAATATAGGAACGATATATTCCCATGACATAACTTTAATTAAATTATATTTTTATATCTTATTTTGGTCATAATTTTTTTTCCCAAAAAAATTCCTACTAAGTATTGATACGTCAGGTGCGAAAACTCATGTAATGATAGAAATTAGAAGTCAGAAAGATATATATAAAGAATTTTTTATAGGAGAAGTATATTTCTTTCTTTTATCTTTTTAGTTAAAGCACCTAAATTCAAAGGGTAAATATTTAAATTAAAAATTTTAAAATCAGGGAGTTGTTTAAAGCCAGAAAAGTAAGGAGAATAAGAGAGGAGAGGGAGGGAATTATTGTGTGCGCGTGCTCAGAGGCGATGGTGGTGTACACACAGTGGCACGCCTGTCGAGTCGTTGTCGTTGGCTTTCTTTGGATTGGATAACTCTTCTCGGTGTCACCAAACAACACACACACACACCAGGTTTTCACGTGACCATCACGCCCACCTCCATATATATATTTTTACATTAACCAACTTAATCTTGTTACAATAAATTTAATGTTGAGTGCCACGTCACCTATTCATCTCCAACGAGAAAAGCTATCAACCAAATATTCTTGGATACCTAAGATAGAATTCGAAGAGTGAATAATGAATATGACAAACTAGACTTGTTTGCACAAAGTTTGCGTACTTTGGAAAAATGTGTGATCGTAGAAAAAAGATGTGGCGACATAAAGGTAGATTCTCTAACACTTGAATTGTCATTCTACCGACCACGGTGGGACATATGGCTCTCAGTAGATTTTTCCCATACTTAAATTAATGTTTGGTCCGAGTTTTAAGATTACTATGATTCTTTTAAAGAAATGTTCAATAGATTTTTAAAATTTCCATTGTGTTTGAGATGATCTCCCAAACTTTTACTTTTGTGTCTAATAAGTCTACGAACTTCAAAAGTATCTAATAGATTTCTAAACTTTCAATTTTGTATAATCTCTAACTTATGAGATACCTTTTAAAATTTTCAAATAGATACTAGACACAAAATTAAAGAAGTTATGGTTGAAAATAGATTAATAAATTTTAATAACGTTGAATAAGTCCGAACCTGTTAGATACAAAGTTGAAAGTTCATATTAAGGCAGTTTAAAGTTTTTTTTTTTTTTTTTTGTTATTGGAGGTATATACCAATTATTGCTGAACTACGCTCGTTTTGACAGGTCTGTTTAAAGTTAAGAGACCAATTATACATAAAATTAATATTAAAAGATTTATTAGATACAGTCTTAAAAGTTCATAGACTAAACTTATAATTTAACTCTAAAATAGGATTTCACAATGTTTGTTTAGTACAACATTTGAGGGTGGAGAATCAAACTCGCAACCTCTCAATTAGAAATATATGTCAATTACCGCTAAGCTATACTCCCTTTGGCAGGATTTCACAATACTATGTAGTCTCTCTTTTTATATTTATATTCCACTGTTTTTTCTTCGTACGTTGCCCAATTATATTAATTTACTCTCCAATAACTTCTTTTTCCACATTTTCTTATTATCTTCCTATAATAATTTGGTTAAAGTAGATATTTTTGTTTTCATTCTTGTAACATTGTGTCTATTGAGAGTGTATGAACCTTAAAAATTCTAGTCACGTTATTTGACTTTGAACTATGTTTATTTTAACCCTTTTTACTAAAATTGATCAACAAATATAGACATGGTACTCATAAATTCTTGATATTAAAGGACTTGTAGGCAAATATAATTTAGGACTAAATCATCGCATATAATTTGAGAAAGTGACCGAACATGTTAAAATTTTGTCGAGCTCAAAAATTATTTGATGAGGGCTCCATATTTTTTTGCTTAGATCCAACAATACATTATTCTAATCATGGAGAAAGGTACATAAAGTACATAGACATCTAACATATTAGGTATTTCTTATTCTATGAACGCTTATTAACTATCGCTTTTTAAATTTGTAGATTCAGATATTATATTTGTTTGACATGTTTCATGTCAGTATATTACAAAATTTTAAAACAATTTATTTAAGTTTCATGTCTTTCTAATACTTCAAGTGCTTAATATGATAATGTTGGGTTACAAACACAAGAATTCTTAAATTCGAAGGGGGATTGAATAATATATAAGGGATTCAACCATTTTCAAAAGCCCTTAATCGCTAAAGAAAAAGTTAGATGAGAAGAAATGTAGTAAATAAGCAGGGAAAGGAGGGTAGCAGATAAAACAACCAACACATTTGGAAAAATGGACGATGTATATAGTGGGTGTTAACAGCATATAAAAGAACAAATTGAAACAATACGTTCTATATGTCAAAACGAGTACAGTTCAACGTTAATTGGCATAATCTACAATTTAGAAGTTGTGAGTTCGACCTCCTACCTCTATATCAGAAGAAGATATCTATCTAAACGACCTCTGCTAATAAATCAAATAAACAAAACTTTACAACCACCATTATTATACAAAACAACCTTAACTTCATCCAATTAAGTACTAAATTTTGTTTGTCGTTGTTCTTGTTCATTGACATGACGGAACAGCAGAGCAGAATGGAGTTGCTAATGCAATTTCTTCAAAAACATTGAAGCTCGCATTAAAAACACATTCGATTTGATATTTTACGAACTTCCATTATCGGCAGTCCCGCGGATCACGGACCCAAAATATTTCATGTATTTCTGCAGCCGAGTGGTGGAGCGAGACCACTTTTCATTCAACTCAAAAAGAACGAAAGACAGCGGATTAGGGCAAAAAAGGGCAAAAAGAAAAAAAAAAAAAAAAAAAACGCCATGGAAAGTGATGCCTTTCCTTTGTCACCTGCTCCCTGCTTGATTTCCGGGTTCAGTCTAATAGAATATCTCTCCGAGTCAAACGCAGCTTTCCCGAGATTTGACGTTTAGTGCCCGTCTTCTTCCACATTCCTCCACTTCCATCCAAATTCCAAACCCACAACAACAAGTGGGTTTGATCAGACCCTCAAATGGCCAGTCAAACCCCCTCTTCTTTACTACTCTGTTTTATGTATTTTATATGCTTTTATTTGCTGAAAGTTGAAACCCCATTTGGGATTTTAGTGCTGCAAGTCATTGAGTCAGTCAGTCACTAAACGTGTTTGATGAAATGCCTCAATGAATCCTGTGATGTGTTTTTGCCAGTAGGAATACGGGGGATTTATTATGTGGTTTGGGGGGGATGTCATAGGATTCGAACGGATTTGCTTGAATTGGTGCCCTGAATGTGTTTGATGAAATGCCTGAATCAGGCTTTCTTTAATATCTTTTATGAATATGCTGGCAGAAACTAAGCCTCAGTTGCACGAAAGTATAGAGTAATCAATTGTAGTGGCAAACTGCTTCAAATGCTTAACTAGGACACATCCTTTGGGGGTGAGCAGAAAAATTTTGCAGCCTTATTATTCAGGAGGGGAACAGATTGGACTTGTGCTACAGAATGATTACTTTGAGTTGTCACTATTCATTTAAAGTTTTGATTAAGTTGGAAGAAAAGATAATTTAGCGACAAAAGCTGATGATTATAAGCCGTTTCAATATATTTTTTTCCTAAGACTTTTTCAGTAATCTTCACGTGCCTCTGGCTTTCTAGGAGAGAGATACCATGCCTCAAATGATTATGATTAGATTTTAATAAAGAGGTGACCCTACTAATTCTCTTGATTTGGGCAAGAATGATCACCTCACCTCACACCTCGACCCAAAATTCACCCCTCTCTCTCTCTCTCTCTAACCGAAAAAGCAGTCTGCTTTTGGTTATTTACTTTATCCGCTCAGACTTGACAGAGGCAGAAATTTTCTTTTTCACAGGTATTTGATAATTTGTGCTTTTCTAAATGGTCAAATTCTTTGGTTTTACTCCACCCCAGGTCATAATAAAGTTCAAAAAGGTACTCCTTCAGCCGTGTCTTTTAATGAAGATATTACATTTCTAAAGTATAATATCATAGACTTAAGCTGCACTCTAAGTACTACTCTCTCTCAATCACACCCAATACACCATTTTAATAATGGTTTACAGTTCAGATTAAGCCATTTTGTACAAAATATATCTATTGTATTTTTAGGAAAGAAAATCATATGCATTGTCTGTTGGGAATGAGACATCAAATTATATTTTAGACCCCCAAAGCTCAATAATGTATGGTTTTGGTAGAAAGAAACTTTAGTTAATGTGGAGCCCTTTAGGAGCATAAGGCACTACACAGTGCTTGGAATCTCAGTGGCAGAGAAATTTTAGGCTTCAATTTCTTGCCCAACAACTTGCGCAATTTCAGTACAAAATGCCAACTGAAACCATCCATCTTTCTGTATGTATAATAAAGATCGAAAGTGGAATTTATTTGGGTGTTTTTGGTACGCAAAGTTGGTGTGTGAACTAGAAAATAGCCAAAACGGAGTCAGCCAATAGGTTCATTTATTTTATTTCAATGCCCTAGCCATTATTACTCGCACTAGGGGTGCCAATCGAGCATGAACAAAGAGCCACTCCTCTAAAAAATGTTTGACTCACGAGTTGAAAGTTTGAATTTGTATAGTCATTCGAGTCAACATCATAGGTGATTCATTGGTCCAAAGGGATTAGAATAAGTAAGAGGGAATGAGCTCAACCTCACCACATACTTTAAAAATTAATTTCTATATGTTTCTCAGTATCAGATATTGTAGGGTCAGACGGTTACTCTGTGAGAATAATCGAGATGTACGTAAGCTGGCTCGGATACTCACGGATATGAAATATATATAGAAAAATAAACTTTAGAAGCTCACATTTCGTTTGAAGAATTGTGGTTTACAAAGTTAAGAGGGTAGTTTGAAAGGTAATTAGATCATGATATATGAGTTTATGCAGTCATTTAAACCAATAAATTTGTGGTTGGAGAACACCTACACCATATACACAAGTCAATCTGAACTATAGAAATACAATCTATAAGCTAATCCCAACTGTCCCCTAATGGATTAGGTTCCTACAATAATTTAGAGGGCCATCACTGAAATTGGCGAACAAGCACAAGCCACAACGCCATGTTTGGTGCAATTGATAAACATTGATTACTCATATTATATTGTTGTTTTTCTTGTATTTAATATGTTATCTCAATAGTTATATACAATCCATTTTCCATGTTGACCAACCTACCCATCTATGGCTTTGGTTGCATTTTGTAGCAGTGTAATTTAATAAGTGATCAGTTGTGGAAGATGAATCTAATTGGCCTTGCTATAAGATCCTCTCTTATATACAATTAGACACTATTCTAATTGACCTCATATAATAGTGACAAATAAATCATTACTGATAGGCTTTAGAAAAATGGAGTCGGCTACATTTTCTTGAATGGTCCAAATTGCAGAAAGAAGCTGGGCTATGATTCCTAGTCCTCTTATAATTCCTTCTCATTCTAGCTGAATAATTTTAGAATGAACCTCAACTTTATCTTTTAAAGTATTGAATATTATCTGTTATTGGAATGGAATCACAAGTAGTTTATTTACGAGGAAAAAGGGTGAGGGACAATTCAGCCTAACAATAATATAGTGTTTAGTTGAAGTTATTTTGATAGTCAAATCATCGATACACATGACATAAAGAATTTTAGATTTTGGAGGACAAGAGTGAAAAGGGAGAGAGACAAGAGAAATTGTATTGAAAAAGATGAAGATCTTATTTTTCAATGCATATTTTGCTGGGTAAGATTATTTGATACGTGCAAGTAGGGTCATTATTTTTATGCAATGTGTGGATTGACTTAGTTCTAAAGAATGACTTGAATTAACCTTAGAGACAGTTCATGAGTCTCTGGTGTTCCCAATTTCTTAACTCAACATTTCCAATTGGAAAAATAGTCTCATTTGAGAAGTGAAATTGACACAATTTTTTATTCCAATTAGTATTATTTTGATTTAAAATAATTCGTGTATTTATGACTTAGGTTCATTTTGGTCATTGTACTTTCAAAACAAATTCTCTATACTCTATAACTTTTGTTTATTTAAGTTCTCATGCTCTCAAGACATCCAATTTGGTCCTTGAAAAGTGACCGTTATGATCTCTTTATTTTCATCTTGATCTCATTTAAATGAAACATAGTCGTAACTTTGTATTAAATGGTATCTATTGTGTATAAAATGTGTTAAATTTATGCAAATGAAGGTCAAATTGATCCTTTAGAAAAACATAGATCAAAATACACATTTTCAGAGTATAATAACTAAAATGAATTACAAAATATACATCAGTATAGGAACTACATATTTTAATCTTATTTTATATATTTTCTTTAAAGAAAACTTATCAAATTGAGGCAGTCTTCCAGATGACAAGAACTAGTGCTTTATGAACTGAAAACTAGTGAGACCCAACAATTTTTTTTTTTTTTGAATAATCTCAACATCTAAAATAAAAAATTGGACTTTTTTTTTTAATTGGGTATTATAAACAATTGTGTAGTAATAGTAGACCTAAAACTTGAATAATAAGTAGAGTGAGGACCCAGGAAAATGCAGTACCCAAGTCACATGCTCCACTCATTATTGGTCCAATTTGTCATACAATAGTCCATCTCAAACATTTTCAAACGTATTCTTTGAAAATTTAAATAAATACTTGAGATTGATTTTTAGGTAAGTTTACTTATTTTTGCAATTAAAAAAAATTCCTTTTGAATGCAAATCTCTAAGAATTGTTTTCTTCTACTGTGTACTAAATGACATCTTTCCATACAATTCCTAAGATTTTGAGTGCTACTTAAAAAATAAGTCATTTTAAAAAGTGAAAAATGTCACACGAAATAATTACGAGTAAACAAGTTTAGTTTTTAAAATGCAAAAAGTAAAATTCTTATCAAGTATGACCTTAGTGGCCAGCATTCCGAGTTTGAACTTCACTACCACAAAGATCATTGCTCAGCACCGCTCGAGCTAACAAATACTTTAATTTTCTTTTTTTTTTTTGGGTAAATATATTAGTTAACAATTATTGATTTTTTTTGCAATAAAATAATTAATTATAACTAAACAAAATGCAAGTTCATATTAATGAAGTATATAGCTCAATAGATTAATAGGTATTTTCTAACCTTAGGAATAATTGATCATTCACGTAGCTTAGTAAATTAATTATGTAAGTATCTTAAGTGAAATCAAAACATGTATTATTATTTGCATATTAAATGTACAAATGAAGAAGGAAAAGAAATATAGAAAATGGAGGATGAAAAGTGAAAATATAAAAAGTTGGGGGAGGAAATAAGAAAATAAAGGAAAGTGAAAGTGAAGCCGATTGGAGGCGGGAAGCCGAGCCGAGCGAGAAAGCGAAGCTGGCTGAAGCCGAATGGTTGTATCTGGGAGGACCGGCTTAGGCGGCTGGATAAGAGAGCCGCAGCGGGAAACTCAATTATTAATTATTATTTGGCGAGACCCTTCCTTTTTTATTATTTATTTTTTTATTTGGACTTTAGGACCCATGGTAAGTGCGCAGTGCACCTTCCCACGCCCAATTATTACCCCATGGTACCGAATCCAGGCCGTAGAAGGAAAAAAGGCATCGTCGTTTTCTGAGCGTACACGTGCCTTGATGATTTGGTTTCGTAACGTCAGAACACGCCTATGTGTATGAGTGACCGTACCTGATTATGATTGGTCAAAAACGTCAACGCTTTTCCTTTGGTTTAGACTTCAGAGCGCCTCTGTAAATGATGCCATCTTCATGCATAAATGATTGATGATGTAGAGCCACTTACGACGTCGTTTTCCACTTCATTATTCTTGTTCTTTCTTATTTTTTGGTTTGATATAACTCTTATTTTCGTTAAATTATTATTAACAAACAATATCAATGTTATTACAATTTCAAATAAGTATACGTTTTTGAACAAGAACTAAGGAGAGAAAAATGTGCATGCTCATATGTATGTGTATATATCGTGACTTGAGAAGATTATAAATAAGAGATGGCAGGATCAAAACGAACACAGCTCAACGGTAATTGGTATATACCTTCAACCAAGAAGTTGTGAGTTCGAATCCTCTGTATAGACAAAACCCTAGCTACGTGTTGCTTAATTTCGATACTTGATTCAAAGAACTTTTCACATTTAAAAAATAATAATTTTTGATACGTCAAAAATTAAAAATAATGGAGAGAAAAAAGATGAATTTCAAAGCAAATTAAAGTTTCGAGGGAGGAACAGTTTGATTCTCTCTTTTGATTAAGTATGAAAATCTAATCATAAATGATACAGCACATATAAAAACTTTTGATATAGTAAACAGTAGTTGTCTTCACTGATCTGAGCAAGCTTTGTTATTTCTACTCTTAATTAAAAAGGAAAACCATATTTAATTAAGCATATAATTAACTTCTTCAAACGTTAATTCTATAATTTCTCACTGGCATAAGTAAACTTGAGAGCAGAAGCTTTGTTGAACTTCAAAAGCTAGCTCCTCCAAACTTAGCTGACATTCAAGCCCTATCTGCATCCAGAAAATCAAACAATTCAGCTCCGAAAAAGAAAACGAGCAAAGACGATCGTCAGTAAAATATCGACTTAATTCGAATGCTCATTCTATTAAGAAAATATATGATCAAAGTCTCGTATTGATCCTAACAAGAGAAAATAATAGGTGATCTAAGTAAATTTATATAGATTTATATTTGAAGTAAATGGGGTTGTGTCCTCAAAAGTTTGGATTAATTTTAGCATTATTTAAGACTATGGAAGAGTAATTCAATCAATTTTGTGTATTTTTCCATCATATTTGTAATGGGTATGTGCATGCATGCATTTAATATAATTCTAGTTGCTGAAGATGAATTCATAGCTAAAATTGAAAACCCAGAACCCTAGCCAAAGCCCAAATCTTAAGATTGCTGAACTCACTTCCAAATTACTCAAGAAATCAAGAGAAAATGGCCATTGATTTCTTGAACCCTACTATGATCACATGCCAAAATATTGTTAAAGGAATTTATTTCGATCTCATATATATGACTGTAAATTTAAGAGCCATTTGGTTTTACAAATATTTTGTTCATTAATTAGTTTCAAAATCCTAAATTGTTGATCAATACTTTCAATATATATGCATGTGGCATGAGCTTTTGAAAATATTGTTGATAAATTAATTATTGAGTTTTATATTACCCACTCCCAATCCCTCCAAAAGCTTTAATTCCTGTCTAAAATTGACAATTTTGAACAGAAAAAAAAGGGGTACTTAATAGTAACAAAAGTTATGGAATTTTAGGGTTAGAAAGAAATTAGGGTTTCAAGTCTCATTGTAAAATCCCCAATCAAAACCCTAACAAGGCCAGTTAGCCCTATTTTTTTTTTGTATACCTTGACAACGAAAGAGTATAGAACAGTGTCATCCATGCTACTGACGTTGAGATGAAGAACCTCAAAGGAGAGCCCCTCCAAGACACTAATCATCTTCGAAAGTTGCCCGGGAATTCGCCGGGAAATGATCTTCAGCAACACGTTTGATCCCGAAATCTTCGCTTCAACATCCGCAACCGATGAGTTGCAAGAAGCTCCAACCTCACCTGCGTTGTTCTCGAACCCAAACAACCCGTGATCGGCAACCACCACTTGCCGCCTCGGACTCGGACCAGGGCTAGGGCTTACGCTCTTCCTCCTCCGCTTGTTCGACTCTAATGACTGCAGAACTTGGTGCAACTCCTTGATGAACTCAATCACTCCCCCTATAATGGACGCTTGATCTCCCTAATAAAACACAAAACCAAGATAAGAGCGAGAAAAAAGAGAAACAGTTCACCGTAGTACCTGCCACATAATGTGGCAAAACCCCTTCTGGCCCAATATAAATTTCTCTCTAATTCATTGAACAATATATAAAACCGTCAACCACATTGCTCCAGCTCCCCAAAACACATTTCTCGAGCGAGAGGAGAGAAAAAGAGAGACCCTTTTGATATAGAAGCAAGGGGTCAAAGATCTCAAAACCCTAAGATGTTCATTCATCTGCCTTCTCCTGTTTCTCTCCACAGCAATATGAGCCATATGATCTCTGTTTCTTGTTGATCGCCAAGATTTGTTGATCAATTAGGCACCAAAAAGAGAGAGAAAAGTGAGCAGTATTTATATGGATAACAATGCAGGAGGCCAAGTTGGTGGGGGGTTTTTGGCAATAAATGCAAAATGCTGCAGTCTCGTGAGAATTTTTTCACTTTCTTTTTGGTTTCATAATTTTTGCCTCTGTAATATGTGCATGTATTACGCGTCTCACGCCTAATAGCTTGCCCTCAATTACGTGCCCTCGTGAGTTAAAAAGATTTATTTCTTTCTTTGATTTGCCTTTCTTTTATTATTTCCATGCAAAACTACTTCTTTCTCATTATATCTCTACGTACGTGTGGATCAAGGCTGAGGTGTCGATACACATGTTCGATAAATTGGAATTGAAGGGTTCGATATCGATATGTGGGAGTACTATTAACGTATATTCTTCTCTTTCTGTTTTCGCTCTTGAAATATGTGTAATAGAGAAGTCGGTAATATAAATATAAGTATTGTAAGTGGTTTGATAAATCAAAGTATTTCTCCTAAAGGCATGGGGCCTTCTAGTATCGGGTACGATGTAATATTGTGTTCAAGTGAGCTTAATTTTATAATGACATCTTCGTACTCAACTCTCTTTGTCACTTGAATTTCAGTTCCCTTGATAATGAGAGTAAGACAAGATTTTTAAAAGAATTAATAAATGAGATGAAAGTTTGTTATCTTTTATACCAAAAAGCACCTTAAATAGAAATATCGATAAAATTTGAATTCCTTTTAGTACAATATAAGGTTAACCGTGCATGATTGAACTTTTGACCTCGAGGAAGATAATAATGCCTAGCTTTTTCATATTCCTATACGTTCTCATTCAGCTTACACGCCTGGCATAATTGGGGATTTGCAAATAATTCTCACAATACCGGTGTAAGCAATAAAATGTTTGTTTTGTAACGTTCTCGTTTCTTGTCTCTGTTGCCTATTTTTTAATAAAGAAAAATAAAATGGCATGGCCTTCAACACTCATGCATTCAAGAATGATACAACAAAATTTTTATTTACATAGGAACAAATTGGAAACGGGAACAAAAAACAAGAAATTTGTTTTCATTGTTTCCAAAATTTATATACAATTTTGAGATTGTTTCTAAAAAATAAGAAACAAAAAACATAAACAGCTGTTAGAGAACATTATCAAACGTGCTCAAAAATCTAAAAAAAAAGAATCTAGAGATGACCTTTTTCTCCAACCATAAGGGATAAGTTTATAATTTTAAATTGACTAGAGCATATCTCAACTCATACGAACAATTTACATTAAAAAAATGTACTATTTTTTTCTTAAAAAAATCCAATGTCATGAAAGATTAGTCACGGAAAAACTTTGCAACACAACTCATTTTTTCAAAAAGGCTAATTGGAGAAGAAATGACCCTATTAAATATAAAATAAAAACTAAATAGAATACAAACCATGAAATTATAAGTCAAAATATGTCTATTTCAGCGGTAATTGACATAAATCTCCAACCAATAAGTTATGAGTTCGATCCCTTAGTCCTACATGTTGTACTAAAAATACCGTAAAATTACAAAAATAATTGAATAGAAATTTTATTCACATTATCAACTTCTAACAAATCGATTCTTCAGTTTGGCATATATATATTAGTGATTATTAGTCAATTTTGATTTACAAGTATATCAACTATGATTTAACTTGTCGTAAAAAAAAGAAAACCCATATTTTAAAAATCTAATTAAAAAAACTACCACTAAAAATAAAATTTTATTTCTTAAAATGAATTTTGGGCTTTTGGGCCTTGGGAGATTACTGAAAGTTTTCAATTGTGGGCTCGGCAGCCGTGCAGCTAGCCCAAGTGTGTTTGCAATAAAGACATTTTTTAAGGCAGGAATTTTTCCACTTTTAAAATATTATTTTTAAGATTTTGAAAATTATTCAATATTTGGTTATTAAAAAAAGTTGAAACACTTAGAGGAGTGAGGATACAAACCTCTGATATATCTTACAAGTTGAATTCTGCTCCACTTTGGATACTTCAAGTTCTCTTTTAGTTAATTTAATCTTGTTTTTATTTAGGTGAAAGAAATTTAACACATAAATTAACTTTTTCTTTTTCTTTTTTAATCTCACTTAAATTAATTTTTTATATTTCTAACATATAAATATAGTATTTTTTTAGATGTACCGATTTTAGTAAGTTACGTTATAATCTATTTATCATGGTTACGAAGTTTATATATACAACATATTTATCCAAACAGATTTATGTATTGTGTTGGATTATAGTTTTGGCTTTCTTTTTTTTTCTAATACTTTTTTCAAACGAAAGTTGATATTTTTCATCTTTATAATTTTAGAGGCTTATCAATTATGGAGGTTGTGCTGCTGGTCAATAAATCACTGCAACTTGTTTTCTTCTGCCGACAAAAGCATTTCATAATTATCGTTTATATTTCTATTTCATAAATTAGATATGCATAAATAAAAAAAATAAAAATTGAGATTACCTTTTCTCTTTCAAAAGTTGATAATAACTTTTTTTTATTACTTTTGGGGAAATTAAGATTTTAATATAATTTCAATTTTTAAATTAGAATACTAAAATAAATTTCATAGTACTTTAACTTTAATTGTACATATATATATCTAGCTCGAGGTACACCATTTTTAAAAGCTTTATTTTTTAATGAAATTTCTTAATCAAATGGGTAATCCATCGATCATGTTTGCTAAATTAAACTTTTGATTTAATGAAGGTTTAAAATCACTCTAAATTTTTCTTTTGAAGATGATTTTGGAAAATCAAGGAATGTACTCTTAAACAAAAGTATTCAATGGTAAAAAAATTTAACCAACTTCTAAACTTTTGTCTTTAAATAATGCTTTTGTTTTAAACTTGTTTGTAAAATAAACTTGTTTTCTATTCCAATGTATTGTTTCATATCATTGACATTTGAACCAGAACATTATGCAATTACTGAAACGTATCAAACAGAGCCTCAAATTATTGTATATATTCCAATGGCCAAGAGAGCAAATTTTGTCTATGGTGATGTGATGGCCTTAACGTTGGTTTAATTAAACCAACGTTATTTTGGAAATAAGTGGCGGTGGCAGAAGATCTTGGTAGGAGGGGAGGAGGAAAAGACAAAGTGGGATGGGAGAAAAAGACAATGAAAAAAAAATTGTGGGCATCCCACGTGTCTATCATGCCCGTTCGTTATCTCTTGATGAAACGATCGCATTTCGTGACAAGATGGTCGCCTGTGTTGGTTTTAAAAGTAATTTCCTGTTGGCGCCACGTACTATGTATGGTCGAGATGATTAAATGACGAAACAAAATTAAAACATATTATTTTTTAAATAAGTTGTGAAAGTTTGCATTTAAATTTGACCCTAAACTTAAATAAATATCATAATTTTAATCTCTAAATAAAAATATCTAAAAAAAAACTCACTAATTTAATAAAAATCAAAATTTTCACATTGTTACACAAAATCTCCTTTAAATAACTCTACCAAAACTTATCAATTTAAGTAAAAGTAAACCATCAAACTCTAATATTTTATCAATTATTTCATAATTATACCTATTTTCTAACTCATTTAACAAATAAGAATATTTTTCACAAAAATTTCAAATGAAAATCGATTCAAGAATAAAATTTACATGTGAAAATTTTATAACATTTGTGTAAAATACAAATGGATACAAATCACCATATTTTTATTTATTATATTTATATGCATTGGTGACCAGCACGAAATCCTTGGATATGCTACCGTCTCTAATCATATTATTATTTTTATGATATGATTCTATAAATGAGTAGATTATAGAATATGATAAATGTAGGTACGTAATCCAACATATTTTCAATAAAGTCAACTTGATTTGACATTAATATGCTTTAACATAAGATATTATATTATTTAATTAATATGCTGTTACATCGTAAGTTATCCACACGTAAGATGCTGATTCTTCCTTCACAATCTTTTCTCCACGTCTATCATTCATGGACACCTATTTTATTTTTTATTTTTTTAACTTTTGGTTATTGTAGTTTCAATTGCTAGATTTTTTTTATTTTTTATTCTGTATTTTGTATTTTTCACATCTCAATTGCTAGATTTTCATATAACTATAAATGTATCACTCAAATCGTAACAAAAAAATTTATGCGAGTTAAGTGGTAATTGATATATATCTCATACTAAGAGAGTGTGAATTCGATCATCCCCTCCTACATGATGTTGTACTAAAAAAAATAAACAAAAATTTTATATAATTTATGTTTTATCATCCACGTGAGATACAATCTCCCCAATTAACTTCATCAACTTTTAAATTATTATTTGATTATTTTTCTATGTTAAAGATTCAATTATTATTTCTATAGTAATGTAGAGATTAAAATGAAAAACATATACATATAAGTGTTTAGAATTTATAAAATTCCAATTTTTAGGTGTGCAATGTATCAGTAACGATAAATTAGTTCTTTTATGAATTGACTCATCTAATCTTTAATCTATTGTATGTTTAATATGTAGAGCATAAACCATATATTGCATTTTGTGAGACAATACGACTAAATCTTGAGTATAACACTTGTTGATATCATTTGCTAGAATAATTGATATCTTCCTATTTCTACAGTTGTATGATATGGTTCACTCTCAATTTCACTGGCACATGCATTTATTTTTAGTTTCACAAAAAAAAAATAACAATAATAGGGATGTGAACTTTATTTATATATCATATATCTAATAGAACTATGTTTACATTTTAATTAATATAGATATTTAAACGAACTATATTTGTTTAAAATATAGATTATTAACGTCTTTAACTAGTCTGATCTTGATATGGAGTGTCATCATTTCAATATCATTTTTTCACATTTTACCATAAGAATTTGATTTTAAAATTTATTAAAATGAAAATAAAGAAAATAGAAAGGTTATGAACTTTTTTTATAAATTATAAAGTATTTAATTGATCTCTAATCTTTAAATTTTGTGTCTAATTTATCACTTAACTTAAAAAAATGTCAAATAAATCTTTGAGTTTTTAATTTTGTGACTAACCAGTCTTTATATATTTTTAAAAATTTTAAAAATAAGGAATCAATTAGATATAAAATTGAATTTTGTAAGTAAAAAATCTTAAATTTTTAATTATAGATATAATAAATTATTTATGAATTTAAGAAAATATTGAATAAATCGATTTATTATATATAAATTAAAAGTTTGGAGCGTGTAGATACATGATTAGAAAAAATGGGTACTTTTTAAACGGATACTTTTTACAGGTTAAAGTTTTGTAATTTAACGAAAGTTGAAAACTTGACCAATAAAAAAAAGTATACTTTAATTGAAAAAGTAAAATTGAGTGTGTTAAATCATCACTTAATTAATTTATGTTTTTTTTGTTAAAAAAAAAAGTCCGGATCTAATAGTGGCAAATGGCAAACAGCTGGCTTGTCAGAGGCTCCACGTGGGCTCAAAGCGCCAACGGTTTCCATTTGCAAACTTGCAAGACTTTTCAAAGCCTTCCAGATTTGAAAAATAATTTTGAATAGGCTAAATTAAAAAGTTTCAAAAATATTACTATTCTTCATATTTTAATACTCTTTCACACACGTTTCACATGTACTTTTTTTTATTTGATTATTCACGAATAAGTGACTTTTGACGTTTATATCCCTATATCTGAGATATACATATTAATCTTAAAAAAAGTGGCTACTAAAGTTTAGTTCAATACTAATTGATATATATATCTAATCAATAATTCATGAATTCAATTTGTACACACCACTTATTATAATAAAAAAATCTAAAATGACGTAATAAATAATGTGAAAACTTTTCCAATATTTATCCAATTTTGTTATAATCACTCCTCTCACATGTTATAAATAAAAATCATCATTTATAATATCTTTGAAATAAATATTAGTTAATTTTTTTACCACTAGTTGGTTGCGGCAGAATGGAAATTGTATCTAATTTTGTAATAATCACTTGCCTCATTGGATCGCACCCGGCGGCTATAAATACACATGCCGATCCGTACCCAACTTCACCACCAAACAGCAATGGCTCCTTCTTCCCCTTCCACTTCCGTCTTCTTCTTCTTCTTCTCCTCCGTTCTGCTGCTGCTCGTCTCCACCTCCATAGCCGCGCCCACCCCGTCCTTCCGGCCCAAGGCCGTGGTTCTGCCCGTCACGAAAGACCCATCAGGCCAGTACATCACCCAGCTCCAGCAGCGCACCCCTCTGCTTCCGATCAAGCTGACCGTGGACCTCGGCGGGCAGTTCCTGTGGGTGGACTGCGACCGCTATGCCTCGTCCAGCTACAAGGCGGCCCGTTGCCGGTCCGCCCAGTGCTCCCTCGCCAAATCCAGCTCCTGCGGCGAGTGCTTCTCCGCCCCCAAGCCCGGCTGCAACAACAACACCTGCGGCCTCTTCCCCGGCAACACCATCATTCACCTCTCCACCAGCGGCGAGCTCGCCTCCGACGTCGTTTCGCTTTCCTCCACCGATGGCTTCAACCCAACACGGTAATTTCAATTCAACTCAACTAAACTACTTTCAAAATTAACTTAAAAGGTTAAAATATAGATTTATCTTCGATTTCCAGTTTTGGTTTGGCCTGTATTTTTTAAACATTTCTGTTGTCTATACTTTCTACTTTTATTCCTTTTAATCCCCTATTTTTTTAAAATACATTATTTTTATTTTTAATTCTAAAATTTTAACATAACCTCTATCCATAATAATTATTTTTAATATAAAATTATTGTTACATTTTTTATGGAATTACTATTGAAAAAATAGATTAAAAAATCTAATTAAACAATTAAAATAGTTATTTAAAGTACAACTAAAATAGATCTATTAAAAAATGTAGACAAAAATAAACCATAATTAAAATACATAATGATAGGGAGGAGATATTGTTTTAACCTTAATTTAACTCCCAAGTTTAATTATTTTATGCCCAAAGTAAAAAAAAAAAAAGATTTATACCCATTTTATTTATTTTTTTACAATTACATCCAATAGGCCTGTGTCGGTGCCGAAATTCCTCTTCGTGTGCGGCACGACGTTCCTTCTGGAAGGCCTCGCCGGCGGCGTGAGCGGCATGGCCGGATTCGGAAGGACCGCAATCTCCCTCCCGTCCCAATTCGCCGCCGCATTTAGCTTCAACAGAAAATTCGCCATCTGCCTCAGCGGCTCCACCAGATTCCCCGGCGTCATCTTCTCCGGCAACGGCCCCTACGGCTTCCTGCCCAACATCGAACTCTCCGATTCCCTCACCTACACCCCGCTCTTCATCAACCCCGTCAGCACCGCCGGCGTCTCCACCGAAGGCGAGAAATCCGCAGAGTATTTCATCGGCGTCAAATCCATCGTGTTCAACGGCAAGCCCCTCCCCATAAACGCCTCCCTCCTGGCCATCGACAGCGACGGCGTCGGCGGCACCAAGATCAGCACCGTCGACCGCTTTACCGTCTTGGAATCCTCCATCTACAACGCATTTTTGAAGGCCTTCACGACGGAGCTCCGGAAGGTTCCGAGAGTGGAGGCGGTGGCGCCGTTCGGAGCTTGTTACAAGACGGGCAGCTTCGGGAGCACGCGGCTGGGGCCCGGCGTGCCCTCCATCGACTTGATTCTGCAGAACAAAAAGGTGATTTGGAGAATCTTCGGAGCAAACTCGATGGTGCAGGTGAACGACGACGTTTTGTGCCTTGGGTTCGTGGACGGAGGGGCAAATGCGAGAACTTCTATTGTTATTGGGGCGCACCAGATTGAAAATAATTTGCTGGAGTTTGATTTGGCCACTTCCAGGCTTGGATTTAGCTCCCTTCTCTTTGGTCGGAGGACTACCTGCGCTAATTTCAATTTCACGTCCAAAGCTTGATTAAAATAACAAAATTAATAAATTAATAAATTTGAGTTCAAAAGTTTAAAACCCATCCATAAATATTGTATTTTGGCATTATGTGAGACGCTTTTATTTTATTTTTAATATTATGTGTTGGTTGTGAATTACATTTCATTCGAGATTCGGATAAAGTGGTGGCATTATTATAATTAAATACAACGTACCGACCGGATTTACGGAAATCTATGTTTTTCATTAGTTTTTTAATGGTTAATCCTACTCTTTTGTCGTTTTATTTTTACTTAATTTTTTTTCTTTTTCGTTCTTCTAAATTAACAATAATTTTTTAAAAATAATAATAAAAAAACAATTTATCATCATTCTTGTCCTTTGGGCTTACTAAAGGCCATTGCCACTTAAACGAGCAACAAGGTTTTAATTCAAAATTTAAAATTAGATTAATTTATGTGTTAACCAATGTAACTTGTTAAGTTTCCGTTTAAATTAAATGTCTTATTATATACTTTATTACTAAATTGTAATAAGGGCTAGAAATGGTAATAAAATTTTCAGAAATGGATGGGAGTGTTCGTTTAATTTTAACATTATCATAATTTACATCTAACCATATTTAATATTTTTTTATTATATTTAATCTTGATTATTAACACTAAATTAAAGTGAGAATATAAAGCTTTAAACGTGTGTAAAGGCGTTAAAGCGAGTATAGCTCAACTGTAATTGACATATATCTCTAACTCAAAAGATTTTGAGTTTGATTCCCACTCCACATGTTGTACTAAAAAAAGTAAATGTGGGTAAACGAGATGGCGATTTATCGTATAGAAGAAGAGATCCGCGGACCTATTGATTGACCATAGATGCGACCGCCGGCATAACCATAAAAAAGATCATTAAAAAAGCGTGAGCCGTTATTAAAACATTATAAAGTTGATGATTCCCACCAAGAATTTGATCGCCGGGTCGTGCTTCCTGGCAAGATCAGATCAAGAATAGCCAAAGGCTAGGAAAGCACAGTCAGACTAGTGCCACGCCGACTTTCCCAAATGCCCACCACCGGCCCAGAAAAAGAAGTTGGCTTATTGAATGCAACAAGAGAGGGCTCCCGGATCAAGGAGCACGTATAGAAAGAGGTCTTTTATGATGCGGCGGCGGACCGACAAACTGGAAAAACAGCTATAGCTATCGATACCATATTAAACCAAAAGCAAATGAACTATTTCTTCTGTATTGAGGATCATCGAAATAAGCAAGAATACTATTTCTACGAAAAATACCATTTATGGGTATTTCAATCGAAATATCGGAAGGGGGCGGTAGCTCTTTTTCTCATTCTTGAAGTGATTCAAATTGAATGATGAATCCATTTCTTCGCCTCTTTGCCAATAAATCATAATTACCGTGGAAAATAGCAGGATATGTGAGATTACATTGACCCGTACATAGGATTGGATTAAGTTCTGAATAATCAGGAATTACGCTTTCGTTTTTACCAGAGAGATCTGAACTATAAAATTTTTGTCTCACTTTATCGTTAGGTCACACGTGTAAAGTAAGTACCACACATATCATAAAAAATAAGTTAACTTTAATTATTAAACATCAACTAGCTAATTATTTATTCATTTGGAATATTAAAACATCTATCTATGAATTATCACATTGACATGGGATTTTTTTAAAAAAACAAATGACAAAAGTAGGTAGGATCAAAACACATTCCAAAAATAGGGTAGGTAAATCGCAGCCGTTGGCTGTGATTTCAAGAAATCGCGACCGTTGTGCGCGATTTAGCACGAAATCGCGGCCTATGACCACGATTTTAGCCTTGGCTGCGACTTCCATTCTGAAGCAAGTCGCAGCCGTTGGGGACAAAATTGCTAGGGTTTTGGTGGGGACAAAATTGTCTCCACCCGTGACCCCCTCCCCCATTTTTACTTTTTCTTTCTTTCCTCCATGGTCCCCCCTCCCTCAATAAAAAATATATATGAAAACTCACTAAAAAAAAAGTGAAAAATGTTTGGAAGGAAGTCGCATGCATCGCGGAAAAAAAAAGAAAAGAAAAATGTGTGGAAGTCGCGTGCGTTGGACGCGACTTCAAGGGGAAGTCGCTAGCATCAGCTGCGATTTCCGTGGACGCAACTTCCACGTCAATAACACCTCACCCGCCACATAGACAATACACGTTGCACGGAAGTAGCGTCCATTGTATGCGAGTTTTGACCCCTCCTTTGACCCAACCTATTTTTGTCAATAGTTTCAAAAACCTAAATTACTTTTGTATTTATTTATTTAATTTACA
Organism: Momordica charantia; assembly: GCF_013281855.1. NCBI lineage: Eukaryota > Viridiplantae > Streptophyta > Magnoliopsida > Cucurbitales > Cucurbitaceae > Momordica > Momordica charantia. Next base: position 4,198,143 of record NW_028275163.1, on the reverse strand, counting down.
TTTATTTAGTTATTATTTTTAATTAACATTATTTTTGTAATTTCTTTTTAAAATGTCATTATTTTAAAACTTAACCCCATTGACATGGAGAATATAATGTTAGTATTATTAATTGTAGGGTTTGTAAAAGAAAGAAAAAAAAGCGTTGTCGATAACCCTTTTGTTTTATGTTTGTTTTAGAAAAAAATTGTTTTTTACAATTTTATTTGTAATTTTCACATTTTTAATAGCATATTGGAATTCTAAGTCAACTATTGAAAATAAACACAAGTTTTCGAAATTCTTTTCCCTCAATATTTTCAAATTTTGATTTTGAAAATATTTATTAAAACTATATAAGACTGTCATAAAAATAAAAAAAAATTATAAAAAATAAAAGTGAGATCCAACTAGTTTTTTTTTTAATCTAACAAACGTTATATATAATAGTGAATCCAGTTGTGTCAAGATACAGACTACAGTAGTCATGACATTTATTATTATATTTTTTAAAAAAAAAAGTCCATTTATTAAAAAATTCTAACAAATTCAAAGTTTTTTTTTTTCTCAAGATAATTAGCGCGCTTGCTAGAAATTGTAATGGAAGAATCAATCGAAATAAATAAAATCAATGAAATGGTAAAAGTATAATGAATATTAATAGAGAGAAAATAATAATGTAAAGATTCAAACATAAAACCTATCATTCTTATAATTAAACTACCAATGAACTAAAAAAATTAACGAATTATAATAAATTTAAATATATGTGTTAGATATCTAACGAATATATTTAAATAATTGAAATTCTTTTTAATTACATTTTGTATTTTTCATCGTTGCTCAAAATCTCGTGTTTTAAAATGAAAAGCTCCCTTATTCTAAGATTATGTTTTAAATTTGTAATAAAAAAAATTGGACTTGTTAGTCCATATTATTAATTAAATTTCAGAGATATTCATGTGTCCCTCGAACGAGTCGCTTCGCCAAAGAACAAATGAGCCTGCAACCAGAAAACTCGACACTGATGCAGTGTTCCGCTTAATACACTACAACGCTCAAGTCAGTAATCACGTCGTGTTGTACGACGCCTGACAGGAGTGTATGCCCTTGACAATGGATTGAACGCTCCTCCACTTGCAGGCCTGCAGCCTACCACCTGCCACCAGCAGGCCGCGAGGCTAGACGTGCTCCCATATTGTGGGAGTGGTGGTCCTCTCCCCTACCTTTGCAGTGTACGGTACGTAACCACCATGTTGTCCTACGCCTCTTTGTAGTTGACACGCATCCTGCTCGATTTTGACCCTTAACACATATCATAGTTTAAAAATGAGTAACTATTCTTTCTCAAATTTCAAATTTCATTTTAGTTTCTAAATTTTATATTATGTACACAATGTTAAGGATCTGTTGAGAAGATAAAAGACTTAACTATTATAGATCAGTGACTGATCTTATTGTCAATTGGTTTTGACATGAAACTCATAAATATCTATATGATATAAGAACCAACAAATTTAAATAAGCATCCAATTTAGAAATGAGATCGAGTTAAGATTAATGAATCCAAAAGAGGCATAATCTTAAAGGACATGTTAAAGATTTAAATATAAGTGGGTTATTCTCGGTGAGAGAGTATTTTTAATTTGTCTGGTAAAAATTTCCCAATACTCGAAAATATCATAATTGCCAATTGCCATATCTACAACTTATCATCGTTTAACTAAACAACTTATTTAATATTTACCGATTATTCCTATCGTTATCCCCGTATCTTATAAACAATGACTAATCATTGTATTTTTTATAACGGTTTTTTTTTTTGTTTTTTGTGAAGACAATATAATCAATATATTTAAACGAATAAAAAGTTTGAATATGAAATGTCCACCGACCAATGTAAAGTTTCTGATTGAAAAATATGGATGCAAGAAATATACGAGAGGGGTTGCTGAAGTTAATTTAATTAATATTCACTAAACAAGTTATAAAATTTAAATTAAGACAATTATACGTGAGTTATAGATAGAGGTATATTTCCTAGTCCAATATGTGGAGGTGGAGGTGAGATTTGAGCTCATACCGTTTTGTCTTAGATTTGTTCTCGCAATTTCATAGTACAATATGTTGGAGAGGAGATTCGAACTCGCAATCTCATGATTAGAGGTATATTTCAATTACCACTGAGTTGTACTCGCTTATCCTTTTTCTAGAGCTAGGCTATCTTTCTTCAAGTGAGAGATCGGATCGTGAAACCTCCGCCTTTGGGCTCCTCTGAAATCCTATGCTCATGTCTTTATCCTAAGGGCTATAGAACTATCTCTGGCAAGCATTAAGCCGTCGAACTGCCGACTCTAGTTGCTTCTACGTGCTATATTCTCTTCGCCTAACACATTCAACTACCTTTTCTTGCAACGAGTTCGACTGCAGCTCACATTTTGTTTATAATCTCTTTTTATGTGGCTCCCCTTCAGGTTCGGTTCTTCTTAGTTGGAACCTCGAACTTAGACCACCTACGCGCTGGTAAACGAAAACCACCTCGACCAGATCAGAGTAAACAAGAATGTCGATCAGGCCCCTTGCCTTGAAAGAATTCACACGCGGCCACCTGCTTTCCCAAAATAAGGGGAGATCCGCTGCTTACTGTTCACGGAAACATCCGACCTATACGAGAGTCAAGTCGTCCACGTATCTTTCTGATCTCCTTTCCTTCTATTTATCTGATTTTTGACTTTGACTCATTCTCAAAACTCAAAGGAGATGTTTTCGGATTTCTAAACGAATGAACAAATTAATTTAGAAGAAAATCTTGATTTTTTAAAAGATACGACAGATGAAGGCATTCAAGAGTCGATTTTAAATTATTTTAATGAAAATTTCAAATACTTGTTGCAAAAGGAATATAAACGTTGACCAACAATTATTATGCTTTCTTCCTTCCATTACGTAATTTACTGGGTCGCTTTTATTAATAATGTTAATAATAAAAGTTATTTTTAAAATATTATATTTTAATTAAAAATGTTTAAAATATGATATGTTTTGAAACTTTTTTAAAAATATAGTAGTTTTAAAAAAGTGAAGGGTGATCGTCTCTTGAATAGACGACCATTTAGACGTGGCGCCACGCGTAAATTTTTTTAAAAAATTTGAATCTTAGGTCATGCATTTTTCTTTTTTATAATCATTAACCATCATCTCTTTTTTTTTGAAAAAAAACGCGTGACTTAAGATTCGAATTTAGGACGGGAGAGATATAGAGCAGTAGTACATCCACTACACTACTCAGGAATGTTTTTGAATTAAAGCTACTAAATAATATATAATATAAAACATTATACTTTTTTTTTTCAGAAATAAACCGACCGGGTGGTCGTCTCTCGAAAGAGACCATCCCACATGGTCAAGAGACGACCAACATTCAAATTTTTTAAAAAAATTTACGTAGCGCCCGCGTGGCGCCACGTCTAAATGGTCGTAAGAGACGACCAACTTTCAGTTTTTTAAAACTACAATATTTTTAAAATAAGTTTCAAAATCTACAATATTTTTAATATTTTTAATTAAACAACTATATTTTTAAAATAAGTTTCATTTACAACAATATTAAAAAAAACCGGGTAATTTACTTGTACGATTTAGCAAATAAAGTCAGTTTTTCTAAACTCTTACAGCTGGCACTCCACGTGGCATCCTCCATTTTAACATGACCATGATTTTCTATTGGATAAATGTGTAATTAAGTTTCTTATTTTAATTTAATAAATTAAAGATACTCACTCATTAATAAAAAAAAAAAGAATGAAAGAATTGCAAAAGAAGTCAAATAAAAATATTTTAGCGATTGACAACAACACTTTAAAAAAATAATAATCTGTTACATCCATTGAGTCATTGACCATACAAAGTTAGTTCAAAAAAATGTTGTAATACATGAAAATTAAGTTAAATTAAGAACCAGAGGAATTAAGAGATATAATGATAAATAAACTTTTCGTTGACAATTTCTATTGAAATTTATTACAAAATGACCAAATTAATAACTATCAATACATGGATAAAAATTGGAATTTGAATAAATTTAATTCCTGGTATAAAAAAAAGGAGGAGATAGGCATGAATCTATATGCATCAGAAAAGAACGTTGAGTAATTCACCTTTGCCGAGCATGTTGTGCTATAAATAGACTCGGACCAGTTTACAAAATGCAGCTCCTCAACCTTTGAAGCCATAGCTAGTAATAGTATAGCTCCTCAAACCTCCAATGGCTTCCTTCATCCATTTTCAGCCATTTTTGTCCTTCACATTCTTCTTCATCTTCTTCTTCTTCTTCTTCACCTCCATTTCTGCAACTACCTCTTTCCGGCCCAAATCACTGGTTCTTCCGGTCATCAAGGACCCATCTCTTCAGTACATAACCCAACTCCGTCAAAGAACCCCATTCGTCCCCTTAAAATTGACCGTCGACCTGGGCGGCCAGTTCCTCTGGGTTGACTGCAATCACAGCTACGTTTCCTCCACCTACAAACCGGCCCGTTGCCGGTCGGCCCAGTGCTCACTCGCCAACTCCCGCACGTGCGGCGAGTGCTTCTCACCGCCCAAGCCCGGCTGCAACAACGACACGTGCAGCCACCTCCCCGACAACACCGTCGTCGGCCTCGGCACCATTGGGGAAGTCGCATCCGACGTCGTTTCGCTCCAGTCCTCCGACGGGTCCAATCCGGGTCGGGTCGTCTCAATTCCGAATTTCCTCTTCGTCTGCGGCACCACTTTTCTGTTGGAAGGCCTAGCCGGCGGCGTCCACGGCATGGCCGGGTTCGGCAGGACCCGAATCTCTCTGCCGCCACAATTCTCCGCCGCCTTCAGTTTCAACAGAAAATTCGCCGTCTGCTTGAGCTCCTCCACGGCGGCCCCCGGCGCCATCTTCTTCGGCGGCAACGGTTCTTACTTTCTGCTACCCAACATCGAAATCTCGACTCTCATTTACACCCCACTTCTGATCAACCCCGTCAGCACCGCCGGAGCTTTCTTCGACGGCGACCGTTCGGCGGAATATTTCATCGGCGTCAAATCAATTTTAATCGCCGAAAAAAACGTCCCCCTCAACAATTCCCTCCTCAAAATCGACAGCCACGGAATCGGCGGAACGAAAATCAGCACCGTCAATCCGTACACGGTCTTGGAATCCTCAATTTACAACGCCGTCGTCAAAATTTTCGTGGAGCAGCTGCGGCTGCAGGGGGAGGAAATATTCGGAGAGTAGCGGCGGTGGCGCCGTTCGGGGCATGCTTCGACGGGAAGAACATAAGTAGTACACGCGTGGGGCCGGCGGTGCCGACGATCGATTTGGTGCTGCAGAGCAAGAAAGTGATTTGGAGGATTTTTGGGGCGAATTCGATGGTGGAGGTGAACGGCGGCGTTTTGTGCTTGGGATTTGTGGACGGCGGCGTGAATCCGAGGACCGCCATTGTCATCGGCGCGCATCAGATTGAAGATAATTTGCTGGAGTTTGATTTGGCGAGTTCCAGGCTTGGGTTCTCGTCTACTCTGCTTTTCCGGCAGACTACTTGTGCCAATTTCAATTTTACTTCTAATGCTTAGAGATGAACAAATAAGATTTGATTTTAAGTGCGTGTGATTCCATTTCTGTGTGAGTGATGGTGAATGTTGTTGAATGAATGTTTGTATGTAATAATATGTATATATTTGTGTACAAATAAAGGAAACAAATGGGGATTGTTGTCGTGTTTATTGTTTGAAATTTGGAGCTATTTTTATTTAGAATACAATCTATGGGTGTGTTTAGTTAGAGCAGAGTCTCCGGCTACCAAGAAAGTACAAACCTTACTAGATAGAGGTAAGTTGAAGAAGGGTTTGGGATCTGAGGACCTATCAGAGCAGGGAATTTTAACTACCTTGATAGTCGGGAAGAATCTTAGACTTCCGCTTGGGTCCCACAATCCAATAACTTCAACCAAAACTACATTACTTTCATCAATTTAATAACTGTAATCATTTTAATACATTTACTTTTAAATGAGCAACAATTTAGTCTTCAAATTTAGCATCTAATAATGTAGTCTCTGTTGTTTCAAATTTGTAACCATTTGGTATTTGAAAATTTTTCTTTTAAGTTTCTTATTTATATATAGATTGATTAAATTGAAGTTTCTTATATATATATAGATTGATTAAACTGATGAGAGATCAAATGTGTTTATAAATTACAAATACTATATCATTATAGGATAAAAATCAACACTTAATTTTGATAAGAATTTTTACGACTAAATTTTTACAATATTTGACCTACATGGATTAAATTATTACCAATTTAAAAATACGTAGACTAAATCATTATAAATTTAAGTTCAAAGATTAAATCATTAGTTCAACGAAAACACAGAGATGAAAGGTATTTTTTAACAAAATAAAATATTTATAACAAGGTTACATTACAATTGTGGAGTAAGATCTTCAACCCTATACTCGAAGTTACTAGCATTTTAATGGCAAATTAAATAAAATTGCTAATATATTAACCAAGAAATTAATAAAGTAAAGATCGAACTCATAGCCCTCGGAAATATATGTCAATTACCATTAAACCTGTGTTCGTTTTTGCTATATTTTTGAAGTTTTAATGGAAACATTTGATTTATATTTTAATTAATCATGTAAATGTTACTGTTTAATATTTTAATTAATTAGTTCATTTTGTTTTTGTAATAATAATTAATTCATTTAAAATATTTTTTATTTACTTTTTTTCTTAAAACTAAATCCAGTCTTATTCTCTACGGGATCCAAAAAGAACTTTTAGGTCTGTTTTTCGATTCCGATAAATGCACGTCTGAGTTCGAAATTATATTAACTTTAGACAGTAACCAACAAACATACGATATACCACCATATTATTTTCAACATTATTTTCAAGGTAGTCGTCCTTTTCACGGTCACAACAGCATTCTTTTCATCCTAATCTTCATTCTATCCTAATAAATTATTTGGGGTTAAGAAAAGACACTACAAGGAAACAAAAAAATAAAAATAAAAGAGTTTGAAACATCATGAAAATCATGCTTCCAACTACTCATCAACAAACAAGCCAACCAAAAGCACCTGCCCACAAACACAAAATGGCCTCAAATGAACCCAATCACCCCACAAAAACACACCCCGCCGCTGCTCATGGACCCCAATCCGGCGCGCCCCGTAAATGCTGATCTGCTTTCCTCATAACAAACTAAAACAAAGGCCTTGAATTCAACATGAATCTTATAATCTTGTATGTTTTGTTGCAGGTTTTGGCTGAGATGGTTGGGAGTTTTCTGCTGATGGTCTGCGTGTGTGGTACCACGGCCAGCGCTGGACTGATGGGTCTGTTCGACTACGCCGTCGCGGCCGGTTTAACGGTCGGCGTTTTGACGTTCTCCTTCCGCCCCATTTCCGGTGCTCATTTCAATCCTGCCATCACTCTTGCATCCGCCATTTTTTCTCACTTCCCATGGTCCCTGGTAATGCCCTACGCAGTGGCACAAACCACAGGCTGTGTGATGGCTACATATGCAGGAATGTTCATATACAACATCAAGCCACAACAATTGACCACTCGACCATTTCAGCCCACAATTTCTGCATTCCTCGTTGAGCTTCTCGCAGCCTTCATTCTCATGTTCCTCGTTTCTTCCTTGGCCCATCATCAACACCAATCAGTAAGCAAGTAAATCAATTTATTAATTAAATGTTAAATTAGAGCCGTCGTGATTTGGGCTTTGTTGGGCCGAATTTGGTGTGATGCAGGTTGGTCAGTTCTCTGGCTTTGTCATTGGAATGGCCATTGGGCTTGCTGTGCTCATCACAGGGTAGGTGCCGCCCCATTTTCCTCTCTCTCTTTAAAATACTCTCCAATTTATTTGCCAATTTCCAATTCCATCCCTCGTGTTTAATTAAGGCATTTATCTATATCTTATCTACACATTTGATGGACTAAAAATAAATTTTTTTTAGAAAACGGCTAAAAAATAAAGTTACTCAATGTTAAAGTAAATAAAGTGACTTCACCCTCGTTATTGGGCCGACCCAATCTAAAAAATAAAAGGCTCGAGTTCGACCTTAGCCCAACTGCTATGAGCTTCAAGTATTGTTTAGGTCGACCCCGACCCAACTTCTAAGACTTAGACCCATGACCCAATCTATGGCCTAAGTCAATGAACTAAAGTTGGATCAGCTTGAATTAACCCTTTGAATCGGATCAAACTAGCCCATATAATAAGTTATTTTTTTAAAATCAAATTGTTTATTTTAGGTTTAAAGTAACAAATTATATTATTATATTAATATAAAACACATTTAGAGGAATTAGAATTACACTACAGAACAAGGTTAAATACTTATTAATTATATATTAATAATCAATACATGTATATATAGTTACAATATATAAGAGTAATATTTGATTATATTAATTGAAGTTTAGGGCTGGTCCATTTGGGTCAATCCAAATATGACAAACGGGTCGATGTATGGGCTAGTCAAATATGAAAAATAAAGATCCATATCCAGTCTAATTTATAGATGGGTTAAACTGTGTCAGGCCTATCAAATGTTGACTTTAGACCGGGTTGTATTGGGCCTTGATTGAGTTTGAGTCGACATTTGTGCTTCAGCGCCGATGATAAGGCTGAAAGTGAGTACATTTTTTAAACGAGTAAAGGAGGAGAAATAATGTATATTTGGTTTATTTTAGAATTATGTATGATTTTGTTCGGTAATGGGCTTTGGGCCAATTCAGGCCCATTTCTGGTGGATCAATGAATCCAGCAAGATCGTTAGGGCCGGCAATTGTTTCATGGGCTTTCGACGACATATGGATATACATTACAGCTCCGGTGATCGGAGCAGTTTCCGGTGCTTTCTTGTACGGCGTCCTCCGCCTTCGTCCCCCGCGGGCCAATTCTCCCTCCTCCGCTTCCACAACCAGACTTTTTCCTCGCTCCTCCTCAGCCAATGCATGTCTAATAATTACTTAGCAAATTATCATTTTGTTTAAGGCTATATTTGTAATTGCATTGGCTTGACCAATAACAAATTAGTTTTTGTTTTAAGATATGAATGCAATATTTTCATTTTAATTACGCCAATCTTTTCTTTTTAATTATTTTGAGTAGAATATGTGTGGGTAGAAGATCAAACTTACAACCTCTTTGTCGGCGATATATGTCAATTACCATTGAACTATGCCAATCTAAACCTATCTTAACAATTAATACATTAGTAACATTTTTTATAGGCTGAACTCACATTTGTAATAACGCTATTTTTTTTTAATAGAGATGACAAAACAAAGATGTTAAAATCTTCTTATGTAATTAAAATTTTTAAAATTTAACTTAAAAATAAACTCATAAGTTTCACGAGAGAAGGCCATGTATTGGAAAGTCCCTTTTTTTGTGGTATTGTTTTGAATATATCAACTCTCTCGTCTACCTCATATCATTTAATTTTGATAACAATTTTTCATAGCACTTTAAAACTATTTTTAATTAGTTAAAAACAAAAGAAATATTGCAATTAGGGTTTTGATGGAATTTAATTCATCAATAAAAGACAATCCAATCAAGATTCAACTTTATTGGATAGGGAAAAGTGTGTAGCAAGTTGTAGAAATGATAATTAAAAAAAAAAAAAAAACTCCATGAAAAATCCTAACCAAGAAGGGACAAACAAAGGCAATGATGCAAGATAGTTTTTGTGGATGGAGATTGCTTTCTACTTTTCCAACCAAACAATCTTATCTTCTTGAATTTAAGCCCAACCACTCACAATAACTGCTTCTTCACATTTTGGACTCTCCAAAAATGGTAAAAAAGGATTTAGAATTACACATATAACCATCCCCAAGAATTTCAAAAGTTAGAATTAGATTATATGCTTGTTTTGGATGGCCAAGCGTCGAAACATCTCTACTTATTTTTTAAAAAATCAGTAGTCTAACAATAAAAATCTTGTTTTGTTATATCCATCGAGAACAATAATCTTCTCAAACCCCAATAAGAAACATGATCCATGTTGGTGATATCAATGCCATTACCTTCTCAATTAAGAAATGGAAACCAATAAAATTTTTAACTTTCTTTCTTCTCTCTCATCAAGATCACATGAGGCCCTTTCACCATCAAGAAAAATGGTCCACTTATAGTTTTTAAAGGAAGAGATCACCAATACAATAAATTCTTCCCCCCAATCCATAACACAAACTTTGAGCTCCAAAAACCTTAAAACAAAATTGACCATTTCTTCAACTTGGGATGAAAGTGAAATTAATGACTAAGAAACCCCCTAAATTGGTTTCTTACTCAAACAAAATAAAAAATGGGTTTAAAGACCAAAATATTTTACATTTGGAGAGTATACAATTGGGAGTTCAAGTATCTTTCTCATTGGAAGTTTAGCTCAAGCCTTCTTTATGACCTAAAATATAGAACATGTCACTTTCCATAACCTTCCCCAACTGAAAATTGTCTATACATATGATAATGGGAATATTGAAAAACTATTATCTCAAGATTTTGAAGTTCTCTCGTATATCCTTACTTTAGACTTTCATTCTTGTGTCATATATATTTAGAATTGATAAATTACTAAAAAGGGCAATTTTTTTTTTCAACGACATATTAGGTGGGTATCCGAACACACGATATTTTGGTTGGATACATACTTTGGTTGAGCTAAAAAGTGAAAATATATATATATGAAATAACTAAATTAGAAAATATTGGATATAAAGAGAAAATATTAATGAGAGAAAATTTAGTAGAGATAGATTCACTACTTTTTAACAAAGAAAAAAAAATCTAAGAAGTTTTAGCTTCTAAAAAAAGGACAGTAGTCAAACAAAAGTATTTGTTGAGGTTTTAATCATTCAAATAATGCATTTGGGAGCTCCCAAGTAAATTACCTTTATTATTTAATTGCTAATATTTTGCAAGTATTTCTTTCATATTTAGATTAATAATTAATTCATATTTATTTTAATATTTTTGAGATATTGAACTGCTTTTATAAAGGAAATACATACCTTCAAAACACACCTTATTGAAAACAATAAAGAAAAAAAAAAGTCTATTTATTTGGCCTCAAACTCCTTGATAAATTCGAATTCTCTCTTAGACAAAAATAATTGAGTTCAAGATAAAAGTGGTAAAATATAAAGTTGAATTAACGTTGAACCACACCAACTAATTTAATAGAAACTAATTTTTATCAATGGTGACTAATTTGATTAGATATGTGAATGTAAATTGATCATGAAAATTCAAGTAACGATTCAGACAATAATCAATCAAATAGAATCATAAGCGTTCATGACAATACCAACTTTTAGAAAATCAGCAAGATTTTTTCATTATATTTAAACCCAATACTTTAGATTAAACTTTTATTCGAAGTTGGAAGTTGTTATCACTAAAGCCATCAGCTCCAACTTAGATTCAAATATGATGCAAAGAAAAGTGGTCCAATACAAATTTGAAGATGTGGTTGTCTTTGAAGAACACAAAAACAAGCCCTACCAATGGTTGCTTTCTATGGCATGGAGGATAAAATGGATATTGCCAATGTCATAATTCCAAGGTCAATGGAAACAATAAATAAATAAAAAAACAAGATGAAGATGTATGGCCCTTTCTCACCTATTTTATCCCAATAAATTTATTTTATTTATCCATTTATTTTGTCTCAATTAGGATATTGAATTTCGGTTAAAATAGTAGTTTTAGTCCTTTTACTTTCAGCTTTGGTTTATTTTTGGTTCATGTACTTTTAAAAGGTTCGTTTTTTATTCATGTACTGTCACTTTTAGTTCCTTTTAATCACTGTACTTTTAAAATATTCATTTTAGTTCGTATACTTTTAAAAAGTGATCATCATTCTACTTCCTCTTTGTAAAATTTTACACAATTTTTACATGTAATGGAAACTCTTTAGTATAAAGTAATATGTACCTTTAAAGACATATATTGATTGGAGTGTCAATTTGAAATTGTGATAAAAAAAATTGAGATTAAGAATAAAATTAAAGGTCGTGCACTCTTTAGAAGTAGAGCAAAATGAATCGAGGTTGAAAGTAAAGCAATCAAACTAGTATTTTAATCTTGAATTTTCGTCGCAACTCAACATTTTTATATGTCTATAAATTTGACGTTGACATAAAAAGTATATTGACAATTTTCAAAAAAAAAAAATATATTTATTTATTAATTTAAATATTTTTTTTAGGAATCTTTTCAATTGACATGAATATTTTATCAAAATTCCTATTGATATTTCTATCAAAGTCGATTTAAAACCTCTCTCAATCCATAGTGGTGGTAGTGGTTGGATTGTGCCCAAACCCTAATTTTTAATTTCCCTTCCTACCCCTCTCTTTCGAAGAAATTCAAATAAGTACCACAATTATTTTTATTTTGTCCTTTTCCGCTTTGTTAAGCTAATTATTAATTATATCATTATTTTTTTTATTGGCTGCTTTATATATAATTATTTGATTCTCTACTTTGACTCTCTCTACGTTTAATTTAGATTTTTTAAATTAAATTTGTTTTTGAAGTGACATTGGAAACTATGGGCCATAGCCCAAAACCGTGGACGTCGCCATCAGATATTGCATTATTACTTTTTTTTTTTTTTATAAATATCTATATCTATTTCTTGTACGTCATTTTCTTTTCTTTTCTTTTTCTTTTTTTAATTTCGGGGTACGTTTCTAATATAAAATTTTTAAAATGAGATGGATTCTAGAATATTTATCACAATTGGTTTGTCAAGATGATGTTTAAATATCATAATTTTTTTTAGGAAGGAAAAAGAAAGATATTGTTTTTTTTGTTTTTTTTATATTTAGGTGGCAAGATTTTTTTTTTCCCTACATAACAATTTTTATAATTTATGAAATTGTATTTCTATTTCTAATATTTATATAATTTTTTTTTAATTTTATCTTGAATGTTTCAAAAAGTTTGAGCTTCATAGAAGGTGTTTTTTTTTTTCCAATCAAGTCTTTGTTACGTTTTCTTGGAAGTGCTGGCTGTTTTACTTGATGTTAAATTTTGTTAACCAAGTAATTATGCAACAGTAAAATATATCTATTTAATTGAGTTTAAATATCCATAAAAGTAATTTCATTTTTTAAGAAGGTAAATCAAGAAAATTTGAAAATCCAGGGTTTCGGGATCTACAGATATTTTATTTTTAGTTTCTTTAAAAAAAGGAGAGATTTTTTTTTTTTTGGAAAATAACGAATAATTTCAAAAATTATTTATTGGATTTAAAATTAAATTAATATTTATAGGTACACGTCATTAAAATAATTGGAACGAACCCTAGAGTGAATCACTAAAATTTTATAGTCAATAAAAATACAGTCACGTCAAAAAATGAGCAAAAATTTTTAATATGTGTGTGGGCTAAGTACTTTTTTTTTTTTCCTTTTATTTCACTTTTATCCAGATGTTCACTTACATATTTGAAAACTAAATTAAAAGAAATGTAAAATCGATTTCAAAATGATTTCTTATACAATTTTACCTTTTTTGTGCACATTTAGGAACATCATGCAGCAGATGTGATCTTCGACAAATAAAATTCAGGGAATAAAAACTGCAAAATAAAATAAATTTGTAAGCATATCCTTACAAAGTCTTTCAAACAATATGCATATTAGTGAGATATGTAAGTACGCCAAGTTTCGTATCGAACGGAATTCAGACGTGCACTCTATGTTGGCGAGTGACTCCTCGTCACTTTGCACGTACACGCCTGTCAGACCAAGAATGCCTTAGAACGTACCTTAGGGAGAGGCATGGTGTCAGCTCTCCACCACCCCTTGGCCCTGTGGCTTAAGTGAACTATGCATGTGTCATGGCATGGACAAGTGTTGCAAGACCAAGGTCTTCGGCGTATTCGTTAGAGAATATGATATTTGAAACAAATTACTAATTTAAAATTTTTTTCTAATTAAGTATTTGATTTTTTTATTATTATTATTTGATTTTTTTTTTTTTTTTGAGATTGAAGAATGATTTGAGATATAAAAAAAAAATTAGATGTTATAAACTAAACTCTCAATTTGGATAACCCTAACTCCAACCTTCGTAACTCTAACTCCTTCTTCGCCATTTTGGATTGCACCCTCTTCGATTTCACACTATTCCTCTTCTCCTCCTCCTCCATCATCGCCTTCACGCTTCCGTTTATGTTCCTCATTTTCCAAGGCAAGCCACCCATTGTTACCATTGTTGAACCTTCTTCTGCTACCACCACCAATACTTGCTCCTAGACGAACTCAGGAACTAGAAAATCAAGATCCACGCTGCTAATAAACCTTCTATGTTTATGTTCCTCCAACTCAAACACGATGATGATGAAGAATTGATTGCCTCAATACGATTTGTTACCGTCATTGGTGAAAAGCTTGAAAATTATGGACATCAGCAAAATGTTTTGAAAACACCGTGGAAAAGGACGTTCTCAGTTTATAGTATTACTAATTGTTTATCTATTTAAGAATAGGATACTAGTTTAAAGTTTATAACAGTAATATTATTTTGAATTTTGAAACTTGAAAATGGCTTTTTATATTAAGCTTTATCTTTATAATTGTTGCAATCCTAAACTAGGAGGGTCAACGGAGTGGATCACACAATTATAATATCTTTAGGAAAATTAAGAAAATGTTATATTTTGTTAACCAAGTAATTTTTTTTTTTTTTTTGACGGAGGTTAACCAAGTAATTACGCAACAGTAAAAGATATCTATTTAATTGAGTTAAAATATCCCTAAAACTATTTTCATTTTTTTTAAGAAAGTAAATCAAGAAAAGTTGAAAATCCAGGCTTTCGGGATCGACAGATATTTATTTTTAGTTTCTTTACAAAACAAAAAAAAAAGGAGAGAAATTTTTGGAAAATAACGAATAATTTCTAAAATTATTTATTGGATTTAAAATTAAATTGATATTTATAGGTACACGTCATTAAAAGTAATTGTCACGGGCTCCACGTCTTGGACAAGTGCTTTACAGACTTACGACGTCACCAAATTATTTAATCTTTTATTAACTAATTTATGCTTTAAATATCTTTTTTTTTTAATTATTCATTGATGTGTATGATTATTAATTTATTTCCAAAAGTACCCCTAGAAATTCTATTTAATTAGTCGCTTTACCTTTTCAGAGCAAATGGCAAATATTGATGGCTTGAAGATTCAAATTCCTACATTACTTTTACATTCTAACCAAAAAAAAAAAAAAAGAAAAGAAAAGAACATTTATTCTTCCAACTTTTTTTCTTCTCTACTTTGATTCTTAAAAATTTTCTGTTATTTATTCTGTTTCATGCATCAATTATTCAATTTCAACAATTTATTAAAAAAATTATTTTTGTATAAATAAAAAAGTATGAATTCTTATTTTGTCTCGAAATTTTTAAATATTTTATTTCAACATTTCGTACCATTTAAATTAATTGAAATCTTACCAATTTTGCATGGTTTTGCATTTGATTTTATATGTGTCTTAAATATAGCCATGGATGACTTAAACTTTTTTTAAAAAAGTAAATACATTATCATAATTCAATGATAATGTCAAAACCAACTTGCATAAAAATTTTGAAATGAAAAGAAAAAATTATCAGATGCATTTAAACCTAAAAATGAAGATTCTTCAAAACCTGTTTCACTATTCAATATAATATGCAATACTATATTTGAAAATAATTGGTTTGGTTTTATTTGGTTTGAATTATATATATAAATAAATTATGGTAGTCAAATTAATGATTTAAGGTAAAATATATTTGGTTTAAGATTCTAAATGCAACACAAATTTAAAAAATGACAGTTTCATCATTGAACTTTATAAAAAAATTGCTGTTTGTGACATTTTTTTTAATATCATAATTAAAAAATAGATTAATATTCTACTATGATTCAATAAATTTTGTTTATCATGTCTTTTTTTTTTGGTCGCAGTTTATCACGTACTTCTAAATCAAAAAAATAATTCTTAGTAACCAAAATTTTTGAAAAAAAATTAATGGCTCTTAATGGCCGGTTGGCATATGGCTTTTAAATATCAATAAAAACCTCGTTTACTTTTTATTCCAGTGAGAGAAATTTTTATTGGTTATTGATGTTATTAATTATAGATTCAACAGTTCAGAAAAAAAAAAGAATTATCTACTTAACAAAAAGATGTTACTAAATGTTAATAAATTGAATAAAACTAAAAAAAGAAAAAGATATTTTAATTGACGACTGACATAAGTATGACCCTTAAACATGTTGTTGAATTTTTAGAGGTCAATAGTTCAATCTTCGACTCCATATTATGTATTACACTAAGAAGAAGAATGATTTTAGTTGGGATTTAATTAACCACTTTTAATTTCTTTATTTACTCAACTATATTTAGATTGAAAGTTAATTCATAATCGCAATTCTATTTCAATTGTGTAGTTCTCTCTCTCTCTCTCTCTCTCTCTCTCTATTTTGCAGATTCGTTACTATTTTGAATTAATTTTGGAAATATTCGAATACAAGGTGGTTTTTTGTACTCTAAATTCTACCACCAGAGCAGCCACGTGGCCAATTGGCATTGGCTTTTAAATTTTCAGTGAAGAAAGTTCAGCACTTACACGCAACTATGCTTGTCCTTTTCCCCAACAAAGCATGTTGTTTGATTCTTATCCAAATTACTTTGTCTCCTAAAACTTGTTTAATTTGCTTAGTCATAAATACCAAAATTTATTTAATATTGCTTATGCAACTTGATAGTCACATCTACACACTTGCGTGTATAACTAAAAAAAAAGGTATATATTCATAAAAATTTCCTAGAAATCATTTAAATATTATTTTAATCCTAAATTCTCATATATATATATATATATATATATATATATATATATATATATTATATTTATTTATTTATTTATTTATTAGTACAACATGTGGAGTGAGATCGAACTCACAATCTTTTAATTTGAGATATATGTCAAATACTATTGAACTATGCTCGTTTTGACAGTTCTCATATTTATTTTATTTTTAACTAAATTTAGAAAAACTTTGCATAAAATAACATTTTAGTATATGACATTAGTGATTAACCTAGTGGAGTAACGAGAATTTGAGAAAATGGGTATTGGGTTTGTAAGGTGATTGCAAACAAAATCTCACACTGGCTAGGGAAGAAAATGATTGTGGGTATATAAGAGAGGACAATTATTTCTATTGGTATAAGGCCTTTTGGGTGAAACAAAAAACAAAGTCGTGAGGGCTGTGCCAGTGACCATGTCAAAATCACTTATAAGCTTGTTCTAAAGTGGTATATCGTCACATTATCATGTCTTATATTGAATATTGATAATAGGGTTTTATTTTTCTTTTAAGATTTTGAGATCCTTTTCTAACTACTTTTATTTAAATTATCTATTTTGATTTTTATTTATTTAACTATGAGTTTTTTTAAAACGTGTGTTTAAAAAAGTGACCAATAACCAAAGCAAATAAATGTATTAAATAATCTTTGAAGTTTTCAAAAATACAAAAATACTAAAATTAAAGCTATTTTCTAATGAGACTTAAATGCACTAAGAAAGTTTAATTTTTCACCTCATATTTGTTGTCCCTAAAAAGAGGAAACCTAACTTTAATACTTTGCCATTTTTCACATAAATTTAATATCATATATACCAAGAGAATTTAATGAATTATTAAATTATAATTATCATCTCGTATAGAAGCCAATTTAGCTTACACGTGGAGTTGATATCAATGGAAAGCATAAATGCAACCGTGAACGAAAGTATATTTAAAATTAATTTGATTAACTCCCTAATAAATTTTATAATGACATCTTAATTTAAGCTAACAAAACTATTAGAAACTTTTATTCTTTATCCCCATGAAATTGATCTCCATTATTGAGTTAGACTTACTTTGACATGCTCAAACTTGATTTAAAAACACATCAAACACGATTAGGATAATCAATACCTAAAATATAATATCATATAACTACACAAATTTTCATAATTAATTATAGATCGTAAAAAATGAAAAAATAATTAATTGAGTGCATTAATTTTATCAATTTAGAGTTCAATATAACAAGTTTAAAAGAGTAAAAATTAAATTAATAGCGTAATTTAAAGTTCTAAAAACCGTTAATGAGAAGAATGAGATCAATAATTAATAATACTTCTGATTCTATAGCTATGATTAATTTATTTTCAGCAATTTTTTTCTTGAAGCCATCCAACAAAATCTTGAACCAAAACTTTAAAATACAATAAAGTTTCACAATTTGACACAGCACAAACACAAATAGTTCGAAGCATCTTTTTATTTGAAAGTTTCCTTTTAATATATAACAGCCAAGCAGATTGCTCTGAAAATAGAAGTTGTAGAAATAAAGCAAAACTAAATCAATCAATTTTATTTATATATAAAAAAAAGAAATTAGATATTTCTCTCTCCATCTATCACATAATTTGAGTAAAAAAAAAAAAGAAAATACAAATATTAAAAATGTAAAGCTTCAAACTTATAACCTATTGGATAGATTACAAATACCTTAATTATATTTAGATTAGCTATAAATTTATTTTACATCGTTTTGATTTATAAAATTTATATGATTGTAATGGTAGGAGTCTTGAGTCTTGTGGTATCATTTATCAATAAAGTAAGGGTGAACATATGAATTGAAAAACTGAGTTGACCGATCGAAAACACGTCGGTCGATTGAATTTTTTTTTTTGATAGACAGTTCGCTTGTTGGTTCTGAAAAATCAAAATTTTAAAAAATTACATTTTAATATTTTATAATTACATTAAATATTTGGACTTATGATTTGAATTAAAACTACTATGTATTTTACATTTGGATAAGAACTAATATGTACTACGTAGTGATATACTATTAGTCCAATATGTATTTTAAATTTTTTTAAAACATATATTACTTTCCTACTCAATAATGATTATTGATCCGTTTAAAATGTCTAGTAAATAAGGAAAAATACTATATAGAAGAAAATTTGAGTGAAAATAGTAATAAAAATTGAAAAAACACTGCATAGTACATATATAGAAGAGAATTTGAATAGAAAAAATAAAAATGAGTCAAATTAATTAAAAATAAATAAATCACTGTCGATTTAACTTATAAATCAGTCGATCGATTAGTGCATACTGAAAAATCATCGGTTTTCAGATTTGAAAACCTACCGTATCGGTTTTCAATAATAAAGTGGCAAAAAATCGACCCCGACGAATCGATAATCAACCCTATCATAAAGTCTTGGATCCAAGTCGAGTGCTGGGTCGGGAGATACAGGTGCTTGCTACCTATGTGTTTTTGAAATAAGAATAATGAAAAAAAGATTGGCGGTGGGGCCCGGTGATTCGTCCACGTCATCATTCGGGTGCCCAGGAATCATCGCCAGCAGGTGGGTCCCGCCCGCCACATTTCTATCTCCTCCTACACCTGGCTCCTTACCCCTTCAATTTTTTTCCACCCCACCGGTAGGAAATTACAAACCAAAACTAAAAAATAAAATAAAATAAAACACAACGCTGAAATGACCATAATACCCTCCTCGCGACCTATATATCCCCACGAAGCTGGCGACCGGCCATCCACGTCCGACCTCTGATATTTCTTCCTTCACCCATTCCATTAAAACTCTCTTTTTTTTCCTTTTCTTTTTTCTTTTTGTTTTTGGTTCAGTTTTAGTTTTCTAGCCATGTTGGGCGTTTTCAGTAGCTCGATCATGTCGCCGCCGGAAGAGCTAGTGGCCGCCGGCAGCCGTACGCCGTCGCCGAAGATCACATCGGCGGCTCTGGTGAACCGGTTCGTCGAGAGCAACGGCTCCGCCGTGTCGCTGCAGGTCGGGGACCAGGCTTACCTCGCTTACACTCACCAAAACGAGTCCCCTTTCCAACCCAGGTAATTACAACGTCGTTTTTTTCTTTTTCCAATTTATTAAATCAACCGAAATCCGGTCGACCTTCCGATCAGACTTGTAGACTCCCCGGCGATCGGACGGTCGAGAATGACTTTATAGTTCTTCTATCTCCGCCGTACGGTTATTGTCTGTTTGGATGCTGAGAAAACTAGAAGAAACCGACGGGAAAATCGTTTTGGAGTGCTCGATCTTTCTCCGCGGCGTCCAAACTCCACTAAATTTTCATTAAATTGGCAAAATCAAAATTTTGTTTGTGTCGGAAAAGTTTTTAGGTGAGAGTATTGAATGGCTACGATTTGTCGATCTCGTGGGTAGCGTGACTGGCACGTGCGATCGTGCTCACCGATACTGCCCTCCCTAGATTTGTCTGACAAGTGTCCATTGGCGTCCTGACACGTGTGCCATTGTTTTTGTCAATCGTCTGACAAATTATCCACTCAACCAATAACATAAAATAAATATTATTTTAGAGATGCGGAACATAATTGGATAAATAAGACATGATAAAATTCAATAGTTGGATCCTATACCCAAATAAATGTCTCAAAGTTTTTTTTTTTTTTGAAGGAAAAATGTCTCAAAGTTAAACTATATTAGTCCACTGTATTTCAACTGGCCAAAATATTATTTATTTAGTGTTTTTTTTTTCTTGGTTTTCTTATCAATCTTTCTGACTTTTCAAAATGAGATAACCAAATAGGATTTTAGCTTAATTTCAATTTAGGTCATTTTTAGCTGCGGATGAATGCAAAATGTAAGGAAAAAAAATCAAATAATTTGAAATAAGGTCCTTTTTGGCGGCTGATGAATGCAAACTTTAGGAAAAATTTTTATTGTTACCGTAGTATTATTCAAATCTTTCGACCCACGTCTTTTTTAGTACAGAAATTACTAATGTTAGGTAAAAAAAATTTATGTCTGCATTTGGTTAAATTAACGTGTTCGGTGTAATATTAAAATTTTTAAAAAGGTTATTATTAAAAGAATCTTAAAAAATAGGGGTCACGTAACTTATAATTAATGCTTCTTTTTCTCTCTTTTTTATTGGTTTCACTCAATCGAGTAAAGTAAAAACCAATCAGAATTCGATCCTCGTTCGCACGACACGTGGTGGGCAGTGACGTCAATCCAACTCATTAAACAAATATTAAATAAAGGTAAACAATTAATTAATTAAATGATTGATGAATAACGTGACGACAGGTCGTTTGCGGTGAAGGACGACATATTCTGTTTATTCGCGGGAGTTCTTGAAAACTTGGGGAGCCTGAGGCAGCAGTACGGGCTGGCCAAATCGGCAAACGAGGTAATTCTGGTGATCGAAGCTTACAAGGCGCTCCGGGACCGGGCGCCGTACCCGCCCAGCCACGTCGTCGGCCATCTCACCGGCAATTTTGCCTTCATCGTCTACGACAAATCCACCTCAACTCTCTTCGTGGCTTCTGTAAGTCTCATAATCCCCATTTCTCTCTTGCTTTGATCAGTTCGCTCGGTGTTCGTCGAATAATCAGGGCTTTCGCCGTGCAATTCTGGCAGGATCGGAACGGGAAGGTCCCGTTGTATTGGGGAATCACCGCCGATGGATATGTGGCTTATTCCGATAACGCCGATCTGCTCAAGGGTGCTTGCGGGAAGTCACTTGCTTCTTTTCCTCAAGGTACATCCTCCTCGAGCTTTCCGAGTCTCTGTAACTGTCGGCTTTCTCTGTAAAGATAATTGAGGTTTTGTTTTTGTTTGTGTTTTCGCAGGGTGCTTCTTGTCGACAGCAGTTGGTGAACTGAGATGCTATCATAATCCTAAGAACAAGATTACTGCAGTTCCTGCCAATGAAGAAGAGATATGGGGTGCCACATTCAAAGTAATTCAAAACACTACATTGGATTTTTCGAATTTGTCACTGAATCCTTGATGTCTAAGACTTGTTTTTGTGGTTGATGTTCGTTTTCAGGTGGAGGGGCCAGCAGCTGTAGCAGCCACACGGTGAAGAGTGGATTTTTTCGCACGGCGGTGGAGATTTTCATATATCTGAGTTTGTCCATTTGGGGAAGATGGAGAGGTTTATTTGTGGTTGAAAAAGATGGATAGCTAACAGACAGGGATGTGTTTGTGTTTGTGTTTGTGTCTGACCAGAGAGGCAGATGGGTGTGTTTTTTTCTTTGTTTTCTTCTTTTTTGCTTTTACCTGATGTAAAGTCCTTTTGCTTTTGGTGTCAATAAAGTCCGTGACTTTGTAGAATTATCCTTTGTCATACACATCAAAATTCTAGATAAAGAAACTTGAATTTTCCACCACTTTTGATTCCGCCATTTTCGACCATCTATTCCAATGTATTGTTTCATATCATTGACATTTGAACCAGAACATTATGCAATTACTGAAACGTATCAAACAGAGCCTCAAATTATTGTATATATTCCAATGGCCAAGAGAGCAAATTTTGTCTATGGTGATGTGATGGCCTTAAAAACCATAGATATTGTCTCTGCCTTTGTCTGTTTCTACATGAAACGACCAATTGTCATGTTGATTAGCCTCTGGAATAGAATATATGACCGACACAACCAATTGACTCATGAGTACCTCCAGCAAGGTTGCAAGATCAGCAGATTTGATCAGTGAGCCGGAGAAATATCCTCCAGACTGCAAGAAGGAACCAATATTAGAAGTTGATCTGTTTTTTATATATAAATGATCTCCATCCCCGACGTTCACCGTACCTTCTCCACAAGAACTCGATGATGTCGGTAGTAAGGGTTGATCTTTTCTTATTCTCAAATGCAAGTGATGCAGCCCTTCTAAGTAGAGCAGATCCAGCAATGCACCCTAATATGGTTGGATTCTTTGGGCTATGTGTAAAAGGGCTTCATAAAAGATCATATATGGAATCAGAATCCGTCAGATGAGATTGAAAATCATATGCTGTTTAAATTCTAAAACTTGCCTGGTAGCCAAATTCCCATCTGTGGCTAAGCCTTGCCGCCGTGCCCAAGATACGAAAACTGCAACACTGAAACCACAGGGAGAAAGAAAACAATTTCAGACATTGTTGAAGAAAGTCGTGAACTTTTAGGGTTCTCAACTCTTGAATGAGAAATATAAATAAGGTACGTTGAAAAGATTAATTCATGGCAGTACTTGCCTTCCTGAAAGTATATCACCTTGGCCACCACAACGGCGAGGAGAACCATAGATGCTCACTGATTGTACTGCATCGGGTACCATAAAATTCACTTAATGGAAGAATCCAGTATAATCTAGCAAGGGAGAAACTCTGACACCGTATTAGTATTTACAACAACCCTTAAGAAGCACAAATTCCTAAATCTTCATGGACATTATGACAGGTCAAAACCAAAAATCCAAAGGATTTTACAGAAATTAGAAAGAACACTTTCAATCTATATTCAATTTGATTCACTTCCACCATGATATCAGGACAACAGCTTAGCTTAGTATACATAAGAGGGAATTTTATTGTTTTTTTCCTAATCTGACCAGGAGGTAAACTTCTGGTTGGTGACACTGACAATCAATTAATCTCCTAATCATAGAGAAGAAACATTGAATGTAGCACTTTTACAACATTGACATGGAAAATTATTTTGGAGTTGTACTCGGTACCTGTCTCACCGTCACTGATGAGGTCAGCTCTCCCTTTCCTGAGTATAGTTAGGCCACCAATCCTGATCATGTCCAAAAGTTTAGAGAACCAAAGACTGGAAAATTAAATTAAATAATAATGTACACTATGTAAGAAATTATAAAATAGAATGGAGCATAAACCCGCGTAGGAAAAGCTATCTCCAATTATCTTTGGCAATATAGAATGCCAGATGATTATTTATAGCTAGCCAACAAGAATCCCTTTAGTAAGATACAGTTATAATTTTCATCCTAATGTTAGTACCTTCATACTTCATAAATAATTATTTCAGGAAAGAAGTAGGCTAAATCGAGGAGTGATCAACTGTTGGAAGGGTAGGACACACCACCAAAACATTCCCATTCTTGACATTGAACCATTTGGCTAAAGACTTCAGAATGTGCAAATAGAGTTACTTCATTTAGAAAAAACGATAATGAGTCCTGAATATGTAGTAACATCTATTCTGAATTCTGATCAGATGAGGTCAACCCCTCAGCTTCCAACTTTTGTAAATATATGTACCTTAACCCGCTGATTTTGGGGTTGCGCTAGGTAGTGTGTCCATACAAGATTCACTTGAGCAATAAGTACGTCACCATTCCAGAATCATGACATATGGAAACTCTATTCAGATGGGAAAACATGAAGACTTTACCTTTTGACGAGGGACAGCAATTGCTTAGAAGCATCTTGTTCATCGATTTCAGCAAGCAGCACATTTTTCACAAGACGTTTATATTCGTTTACATTTGGAGTTAGGACGGCCAGGGGGTAATTGCTTACAAGGTGAAGATTGTCAGTGATAAGAAAGAGTCCATCCTGAAAAGCAACAAACACAACCAGCTGTCAGCAGCCACCTCCTAGAGACCTGTTGGATAGTAGCATGCATAACAATAGTATAAACAAGGCAAAATCGTATTTGCTTTGGTATATGCATACCCCGTCTATAACCATTGGTATATTGGTCTGCCTTGCATGCTTTATGATTTCGCTGACACAATCCTGCAACAGTTTTCAACCATTAGCAAAATTTTATGGTAGCGTTTCATAGGCAAGACAAAGAAATTTGATGACAAATCCAAAGGAGAAAGTTGTTAGATTTGAAAAATCACTTCAACCTCTGGGATGATTATAATTCATGTTTGAAGACTTGTTGAAAAAGTAAAAAGGCATAGGCTTACAGCCAAAGCAACCGCCAGAAAATATCAGACCAATGTAATTGAAGAAACAGTGGAGTAATTAACTTCATTTTACCATTTTAGTGGTCTGAAAAGGCAAAAGAGAGACACAGAGAATCAAAATTTTTCCATTTTTTGTAAAGACTCAGAGAGTGGAATTTCTTACATCTTTTGTATCTATCTTTGGGATCTCAATTGATTTGATTTTCGCACCTAAAATCCTTTGAACAAATAATTGTAGGGGTATCAAGTTACCAGCCCCTGGTATTGAAACCATTTGTAGAATTTACGCCAAGTTAGCATATATAGCCCTAATCAGCTTGTCCAAAATGATTATTTGAAACAAATTATCATCAGACTTACTAGTTCTAATGATCTTGAGGCATTGTCCTTAGCCTATAATAGAACCAACTAATCTGCACTTTCAAAGTCTATCATTTGAAGCAGGGGCAGCTCAATAATTACAAGTAATAGTCAGAGACGCTGCTGAAGTTCTGTTTGCAAGGCATCTGGGAGTACCTTATGCATATCAAGTTTGGGTAACAATATGACTTGACAATCATTTTCAGATAAGAAAATACAATCGTTATCGAACTATGCATCTTAGTTCAATCTACTCGAAAGAATTAAGACATGGGAAAAGTTCTAGCATCCTTCCCTAACTATGCACTTGATTTCAAATTTGTTCCTTAAGTTTTCAAATTCTCAACTACCTACCCCCATACTTTTGATTGATTTAAATTAAGACTCCCAACCACTAAAAAACAATGAGAAATGGACATGAATGGTTATTTTTAAAACTACTGACTGACGTGTACAACAAAAATGAGGTTTTCGTCCCAATGTGGCAAAAGGACTACAGTAAAGAAGGATTTTACCTTCATTCATTCAGCAGTTAGCATGAAGAAGGAAAAAAGGAGAGGGCTTTCACTATCTCATTTGCCAAATCAATATGAAAAATCTCATTTTCTCAAACATGTCAGCCAAAAGGTTGAAAACTTGAAGATATCATTAAAGCTTTTAAAATAAAGTCCATAGTTCAAGAGCAAATTATATAATTTAGCCAAAAAGCAATAACAAAATCACCAGAAGAAATGGGTCCCTTCCGAGGCCTGGACCAATGACAAGGCAATCAAATCTTTCCAGCCACTTGTCAACCTCAGCAAGAACCTTTTCTGCAATGAACTTCTTTTCCTCATCTCTAAAACATCATTAGAGGCATTAGAAAAATATTAAAATTTCCATTTAATTCTTTTTTTTCCCTCGGACCGAAATATAGAAAGCAAAAAGCACCTGACGCTGTATGATTCTTCTAAAACGGGATGCACAATTAACTCTGGACTATAGCTCTTTATGACAGGAGCAGCATCTTTTGTGCAGAAAACGTGAGACAAATCTGCACCCTGAAAGGAAAAACAAATGGTTTGTTTGTTATACACCTTACCTTCACGAGTAAAAAGAGGAAAAATTAATTATATAAACAAAAATGTAGAATAAAATTCTCTAACAAGACAACCAAGAAAAAGAGTCTGAACTAACAATTTTCAAAGCTGATATAGCAGCGAAGTATGGAGCACCTGTGTACTCACGACATCCACCAATAACAGCTATCTTCCCTGATAAACATATATAGATTGTTAAATAGAGTATTTCTCAACCTTAGCCACACTCTAATTCTAACACAGGGAAAATCATAAAATAAAGCATAAAACGTAATTGGAAGACAAAAGCGTAAACTGACACCAGGGATCAATATTGAAAATGAGTTAGCAAAATCTATCCAATAGCCAAAAACCATCAATTTGAAAAGTTGACTAACTATAAAGTTCTTGCAAACTGATTCATCACAAAAAATATACTCGAGTATTTACCAACCATTTGCGCAGATGGAAAATAAAAGAAAAGCCATAGAACTACAGGGTACATTTTGAGCTTACCCGCCTGGCCTTTGTATCTGTTGGGATCAAGAGAAGGTGTAATTGCTCTTATAATGTTCTCAGCATCAGCCTCAACAGAAGTCCCACTCATGGCTTTGATTTGTTGCCGCCTATTCTGATGGGTGCAATCACCGAAACCTCCAAGAGACCTTATCAAGAACTGTTGTCGTCTAAACACAGCCGAGGAAGCCAAAATTCAATTACTTTGCACTGTCGATTCACGTCAACTGATTAGGTCTCGAACGTGATGGAATCCGAAAATAGTTACTTCATTCTGTGGAAAATCAGTACCTTCTACTAATGCAACAGAAATGAGACTTAAAATAATTCGGTTCTTTAACCCACAGAAGAATTTTACAATTGAAACCAAAATCAAAGCTCAATTTGAGCCAGGAGCCTCAATCTTCGTCATAGAAACCAAAATCAAAGCAATTATTAGGGGAAAAAAATGCAACCTAATTCAGCTCCGATTTAGGGGAAGAACTATTCTTCTTAGAGAATCAGCCAAGCTAATGAGAGTCCAAATTCAATAACGGATAGAAAAATTTCAGGTTCAGCATACCTTAAGAGTTCTTCGCCTTTCGACGGGAGGAGGAGGAGAAGAAAGACGAAGAAGAGCGATTACACGAGGAAGGTGATGTGGCAGAAGTCAATCGTTCCACGTAGAGGGAGGTTTTCACTCAGCTCGGTCGACATGTAGTCCCAAGAAAGCAAAGCAACGTTTGTTCCGCTTGTTGAAGAAATATCGACATGTCGTTCAAATCACTTTTTTTTTTCTTTTTTTTTTCCATAAAATTTACACTCTTGTCATTGATACTCATTATCCAATTTACTAGTATTCAAAATATAAGATTGGTAAATTGAGAGATTACAATTTAAATTCTTTAAATTTTGTCTAATTAGACTATAAAAAATACCAAATCCCAAAATACTAACAGATCCCAAAAATCTTCAATAATTGAAAAATTTTGAAAACTCCTCCTTCCTCCGAGTTTTCTTCTTCCTCTCTTGTTCGAAGACTGCTCCGTTTCGACTGTCTGTGCTCCTTCTCTTCAACTTTTCTTCTTCGTCTCCAGTCGTATACGTTCCTCCATCTCCAGTGCCGTCAACGTTCTTCGTCTCCGGTTGTCGTCTCCATTATTTTTCATCGCTGGAGCAGTCCT
Organism: Momordica charantia; assembly: GCF_013281855.1. Lineage (NCBI taxonomy): Eukaryota > Viridiplantae > Streptophyta > Magnoliopsida > Cucurbitales > Cucurbitaceae > Momordica > Momordica charantia. The sequence continues at coordinate 4,170,200 of NW_028275163.1, read as the reverse complement.
CTATTCTTCCTCTCTCGTTCGATTTCCGACTGCTCCTTCATTTTCGTTTGTCGTCTCCTTCGTCTCGCCAACTGGAAAGTAATTTTTTCTCACATTCCAATATATCCTCCAAGTTTTTTATTTCATATTTGAACAATGTTAATAACCTATTGTTTTTTTTTTACTACTAAACCCCTTCCATACACATATATATTCAATGTTTTTTTTTCGATCTATGATTTTGTACAGTTTAACGCTCTATTTTTGTAGCCAAAGCGAGCATAGCTCAGTAGTAATTGTCATATACCTCAAATCAAGAGACTGCGAGTTCGAATCCCCTCTCCAACACGTTGTACTAAAAAAAAATAGGAATATGTTAACTAATGCTCTGGAATTGGTAAGAAATTATTTCAAATTCCAAGATTTAAGAAATTAATTATATGGGTGCAGGAGAGTGATGTGAATAAATTAGAAAAAATGAAAAATCTATTTTTCTCCTACAAATAGGGTAAATTTGTAACTTCTTATGTTTTAATTTAAAATCCTTCCAAATCTGATCTATTTGGAACGGAATTTCTTTTTTGATAAAAAAATACTGATTTTAAATGACCTGTGATTTCAAATTCTTTCCACCAAACATCGGATCCATTTCGTAAGGTTTATTTTTTCATTTTTAATAAAGAAAAATGTTTCGTAACGATCGATGATAAAATAATATTTTTATTTATATTAGGAAAAATTGAAAATGTGAATAAATTTCTACATAACTGTCAGAATGTTACAAGAAAAAACAATGCTAAGATGGGATGATATTAAGCTACGAAGGTTAGTGTTAGAATAACAAGTTTAATCTCAGTTACACCCTCAACCAAATTTAGGTCAGTGTTGCGAAGAGAAGAGAACCGATGAAGGAAGCGGCGAAGTTGAATGCGGCCAGGTCCGGCTTGGTGGTGATCGGAGCTCTGGCCTTCGGATATCTCAGCCTGCAGCTCGTGTTCAAGCCCTACCTCGAGAAAGCTCAGAGCTCTCTCCAACATCCCCATTCGGAGCCCTCAACAATTCCCGAAGACGCCATTTCAAAGCGCCATGATTAAGCTCCATCTTCATTCTTTTGCCTCAGCAAGTATAAATAAGTTTATCTCGATGGAGATTACTTCCAAATTTCTCCAGATTTCATGTGTCGATACTCGTTGAAGAAGATTACAGGCGGAGATACAGACAAGCCAGACAATTAATAAACTCCTGAAAACTTCTCTCTGATCAAGGAGGAATCCCTTTAGTTCTCATGGTATGTGCTCACTGAAATCTGGAATTTTACCATTCCAAGATTCACTGTGGTTCCAATCGTTTCTTTGCAACATCACGAACATTGTCCGGGAAGAAAATTATCTGTTGTAGTTTGATGTTCTTAGGTTATAAATTTCAGTGGCACTGCGTCTTTGTTATGAAAAGTGAAGATTATACTTTGGTCTATCTATGTGGTAATACTATTATGTTTTCGGTTTCTTTCATGATAGTTCAGATTAATAGTTCATCAGCTGATATCAAAAACATTCTCCATGGTTATTCGCAAGACAATTTAGCTTTCTTCTTGAAAGTGTTCTTATCTGGAATGACCTGCCATCGGCAGCAGTTTCTGTTTTTCTTTTTATTTCTTTTTACTACTGCTCCTGTGATGTCTGAATCTCAACCACACTAAGATTTATTCTTATCTTATCAAAAGATTTCCCACGGGTTATTTCTATTATGAATGAGTGGATCATCCACTCTGGTATCATGTATTATTGAAAAAATGGTGATGTTTGATACAAATAAAAGTCTGAAGATTTAGTTAAGATTAGAAATTGATGTAAATCTAGTTTGTGCACATCTTCTCTGTCTCTTTGAGCCTAAAGAGTTGGAAAAGCCAAATCTTCTATGATTCTATCATACATGATTGGGTTGTGAAAATTTTTGGATAGGCTTTTCACACTCTGATTTATCATGGCAAAAAGTCTCTCACATCATTGGCCTTCAAATAGAATTACTTGATTGAATGATGTCCGAGATCCCGAATTCGAAACGGGATTAGAGAGATCATTGAAGTCTACTGAAGCTGGTCTTGAGGGGGCGGTGTGTCTCCTGGTCACGTTTAACAAAAGCACCAAACCAGACCCTATCAGTACCCGTTCTCTGCAGTTTAAGCTTCTTTTGCTTCACTTGCTGGCAATGTAGTAGTAGTAGACAGATGGCAAAGAAAACCGTCATCGAAGCACGGTTCAGATTGTTCGAAAGGGAAGAGCGACTGTAGTTCGACTTCTGAGATATGTGTTTTGCAGCATAACTCATTCTCATGACTGTGTGTATCATCAGCTATATCTGCAGCTTGTGAAAGAAAGGGAGAGGATAGAGGCAAGGGCTCAAGAGAATCAGTTCATAATTTTGCAGAAGAAACTAAGAAGGGGGGGAAATTCATTTGGAAACTGAAAAAGGAGTTCTCTGATCTGAAGAGTCACAGCTGAAAGTTCTTCAATATTTTGAATATCAGATGCTTTTTCTCGAGTTTGAGTTCAATATTAGAGCTTTACTGTCCAAATTATCAAAAGTTATATATATAATTTAAGTTGTAATTGACATTATTTGAAACTCTGAGAAAAACAATTGACAATTGGAATCTATTGAATAATCATCTTAAAAGATTGATTGAGATGAATTGATGTTAATCCTTGTAAAAATGAGGAGGAGAATCCTGACTGTGGAGGTGGGGCTGTTGCCACCCAGCACAAGCTGCATCATCAAACTGCATCTGTGTTGAGTGCATTCGAATTTGAACTTAAAAGTAACATATCTTATCAATTAACTCATATGAATTTAGTTCCGCGGTAATTGACATCGGTCTCTAAGAAGAGGTCGAGAGTTTGAATCTCTCCATCATCATTGTTATAATATAAGAAAATTTTAAATTAATAAATAAAATAAGACTGCAAAAAGAAAAAAAAAGTTATCAAACAAATTAGATTTTGCCGAATAAGTTTTTAACTTATCCCGAAAAAGTAATTAAAAATAAAAAAATAAATAAAAACATTGGACCGACGCGCGGGATTGGACTTTAACAATGGCCATTGAGTTGAGGGCGCTGCGATACGACGAACGGCGACTCAATCCTGCGTGAAAATCAAGCTACTTCCACTTCCGTCCAATTCCGAACTTCCGCCGCTACCCATTACACTGCCACCGGAAAAACGCCCTTTTTGCTCTCTCTTCTACTCTTTACACTGCGAGAAATTCCTCCGGGACTCGAGAGTCGGCGCTGAAAGGCTTCTAATGGCGGGCTCTGTCGTCCAATCTAGTCGATCGAGGGACCTAGATAAGCTCCTTCTTAGGCCCGGTAATCTCATCGGCGCCAATTTTGAGCCTGGTTCCCAAGTGGGTGCTCCTTCTTCTCTCCGACATTTTGTCGAACACCTCGTCTTCAATATCTGGTCCGCAATCCCTTTATGGCTAAGTTAATTTTTTTTGTTTTCTTTCTACAGTTGAGGGATGACCTTCAACAGTACGTGAAAGTGTTGGTCGTAGGAGCTGGCGGGTTGGGCTGCGAGCTCCTTAAGGACTTGGCTTTGTCGGGTTTTCGGAATCTGGAAGTTATTGACATGGATCGTATCGAAGTGACTAATCTCAATCGTCAATTTCTCTTCAGGTTCCACCTATTTTCTTGACTTTATCTGTATTTTGAGAGTTCTACTCGTAGTATATTTTATATTTTCTACTTTTTTAAGAACCGGGGCCCCGGGGGTAGTAATCTGAAGTTGGTTGCTTTCATGGTGGCTTTTTTGACACTTTGTAGGGGTAATACTGCGCAGTAAGGACTTGTCAAATTAATCTATATTTTCGAATTACCCATTACTGACTGCTGATGTATATTTATGATATCACGAGTGCAAAATCTGCACCGAATCAATTAATACGACGGATCAAATGCTTTTTCCTTTTTGCCAATTTGAATTATCCAGCAGTTGATTGCAATCACTTAACATTTTCTTATTTGGAGACGCTATAGAAGCTAGTTTGAGTTACACTGCAGCTGATTTATTTCCTCTTACGTACATCTGCATATACTTTACAATAGTCATAAGCTAGGATTGAGTATGCCGTTCAGGAGATTCTTGACGCTAGGTAGCATTTGTAGGCTTCAAGATGTCGGTAAGCCAAAAGCTGAGGTGGCTGCAAAACGTGTTATGGAGAGAGTTAGTGGTGTCAATATTGTGCCACATTTTTGCCGGATCGAGGACAAGGAAATTGAATTTTACAATGACTTCCACATTATTGCACTTGGCCTTGATTCCATTGAAGCTCGAAGTTACATTAATGCTGTAGCTTGTAGCTTCCTTGGTATGCTATTCTTTAACTTTCTATATTTTCCTTATGTCTTTTATCTATCTTGCTTTCGTTAAATATCAATGGCATGATGATGAACGAGAACTTCTTGACTTTCTTTTCTCTTTGCAATGTCTAGAGTATGATTCTGATGATAGTCCATTGGAAGAAACAATTAAACCAATGGTAGATGGTGGAACTGAAGGCTTTAAGGGCCATGCAAGGGTAATTTTGCCAGGGGTCACACCATGCTTTGAGTGTACCATTTGGCTTTTTCCACCTCAAGTAAAGTTTCCTTTATGTACTCTAGCAGAAACTCCTAGAACTGCTGCTCATTGTATCGAGTATGCCCACCTAATTAAATGGGATGAGGTAATATGTCAGTTACCATGTTTTTCATTGATGGTTGTGAATGTATCAGTTTTGGGACTTCTGATACCTTTTCTTTTAGGTTCATAGTGGAAAAACTTTTGATCCAGATGATCCAGTGCATATGAAGTGGGTTTATAACGAGGTACATAAATTCCCATACGATCCGGGAACTCCTTTCAATTAGTGATTTTAAACTTCTAATTTATATTTCCACGTCTATAGGCTGTTAAGAGAGCCGAGCTTTTTGGCATTCCGGGAGTTACATATTCACTAACTCAGGTACATATTAGTCTGGGAATTTTCACATCAATAGTGATATATTGACGCTTTCTTATTATTTTTTATGAAAAGCCACGATTTCATTGAGAAGTTTTCTTATTATTTTTTTTTATCTTTATCTTATGGTTGTTCTTTTAGAAAGTGCTTATTAACTACTTTTAGTTTTTCTTAATTAATTCTTATGAGAAAGTTGATAGTTACTACTCACTTTCTGTTACAAATGCAGCTATATCTGATTTACATTTTCTAAATGTTGTTTAAGGGCGTTGTGAAGAATATCATACCTGCCATCGCTTCCACCAATGCAATTATATCAGCTGCATGTGCACTAGAAACATTGAAGATTGTATCAGGATGCAGCAAAACTCTATCCAACTACTTAACGTGTGTACTGTTTACTTTAACCATGTGATGATGCCTTTTCATTTTAATTAAATATTGATAATAATTTTCTGGTGCAACGTAATAGTGGGTTTTCTTTATTTCTTACTTAAATTGTATGAGTAGATTACATCACACGTCAAGCTGCAATGAGTCATTTGGATTTATCGCGTGCAGCATTTTTTCAGTGCTTGTTTTTTCATTTTGCAATATGATCTGAAAGTTCTGCTTCTCATCCATCCTTCTCCTAATTATTCTTATTATTCTATTCTTGAAGTGCAAGTCATCTAATGCCTAGTTAGTATACTACACGTTTTCTGGTTTACCAATCTTTTCCTTCTATTAATTTGGCAGTTTCTATAACAAGTACTATGTCCATGTTGGAAGTTGAATCTAGGCTTTTATGTGAATGACACACAATTTACGATGTTATTACTTGTTTTATTGTATATCCTGGTTGTCTTTCTGATGGGATTTAATACTCTTCCATTGTTTCCTTTTATTTGTGGCTTAAATTTGCAAATGCATAGAATTTAATTCGAAATGATCCTTTTCCAGATATAATGGTGCAGAAGGTCTCCACACTAAAGTGACCGAGTTTGTAAGAGATAAGGACTGTCTTGTATGTGGTCCAGGTGTTCTTATTGAGCTGGATTCTTCAATTACTTTACAAAAGGTCTGTTATTTAGCTTATCCCACTTCTACATGTTATGTGCAGAGTTTCAGACATATCACTATTATTGATCTTGTATTTCAAGTGCTGCTCTGTTAGTAAATTTCAGATGATGAGAAATCTCTTAATGGCTTCATGACGTCACTCCCAATTTAAATTTGTGTGAAACAGTTCATTGACCTGCTAGAAGATCATCCCAAGCTCTTGTTATCGAAGGCAAGCGTCACGCATCGAGGGAAGAATCTATACATGCAGGCGCCTCCTGTACTTGAAGAGATGACCAGATCAAATTTGAGTGTTCCACTTTTTGACTTGATGGGCAAAGTTTTGAAAGATGTAGTCCATGTGACTGGTGTAGCTTCTAAGAATGATAAGAAAACTTCATGTCTCCGAAAATTACGTGTGGCTTTTAAGGGTGTTGACGGTGTTACAGATATGGACACTGCAGGTGGGGCTTAATGTTTACATTTCATTTATATTTCCAAATTTGAGTCAGATGACTCTCTCCCCTCTTACATGGAAATTAATGGAAAAAGTTTGATGTGGGGTCGGATCTATTCCCATTTTGTACAATTTTTTTGTTGTCAAAAGATTCCTGAAAAGAACAATAGAGCTGTGAATTTGTTGCCAGAGACTGATGTATTGCACAATGATTTACTTCTTTCATCCCTCTTACTTCAAGCAACCATGTGAAAATTAACTACTAACAGTGATTGTGACTTAACATAGTGGATATTTGCGAAGATTTCCTGGTTGATGATGCATGTTTCAGTGCTGTTTCAGGCCATTTGTGTCAGCTTCAACTGGGAAAACTAGGTAACAAATTTGTCGCTGCTTGTATATTGAATAATTTTACTACTAATCCTCTGGTTTGGGAAGATTGTTTTTATCTGGTTAAGTAGAAGAGAGAGAAAACAACTAAATACTACTGTTTGTCTTTATGAATTCTCTCACCAGCTGCTGATCCCAAATCTTGATGGATTTTCTTGCTGAAGACAGGCGACTAACCAAGAGATATTACTGATGCTGAATATTTAATGCTATAGTAGAAAGAAAGAACCCTTTGATCTAACATCTTCTTGAGGGGCCTCCAATGCACAAGATGTTAGGCAGCAAACATGGAGGGTCCCCCAACCAGCTAGCAAACCGAGTGAAAATGTGGAACCCTACTACTACCATGATTATTGATTTAGTACTTTGCACATTTGGGTTCACTGTAAAGCTAAAGTGGATGAAAATTAGTGATATGGATTTTAATGAGCTTTTGAAAAAGAGTTGCAATATATCATGTTCGTTAGGAGATTTGATTCCCTTTTCCATATCAATATTTTTATGTATTTCCTGAAAACACAGGAAATGAGATGTGTTAAAAAGACTTTTATATTTAGTATATGGGTTTGTTTTCATTTTTTATTAGACTATAGATTTACTCATCCATAACACCAACAAGTGAGGCGAGAGATTCGAACTTCTGATTTCTTGATCAGACACAGGTATTAATTATTGTTGAGTTAAGTTCATGTTGGCCTCATCTATAACACTTTTTCCACATAATATGAACGGATCATACAAATTTAGTCTCTCTCAATCGTTGGGTTATCAAAACTATGTGCCAAACATCTCTGTATATGTTTTTGGAGAATGCAAATGCAATCGGCCCCACGAAAGAGATGTCCACCGACTGCCAGAACTAATGGTCTTAAAAAACATACAGATGCACGGATGAGTACCTATGACAGTTAGCTAGCTAGTTGAGAGCCAGATAGATCCTCTCCCATTTACGACAGTCCAGATCATTTATTGCTTTTCTGAATACTTTTCCATAGATACATGATCCAATCTACCTTGCTTATATTAATGTGAAACATGCTAATCAGATTTCCTCTTAGTGAACTGAAAATCCATTAAAGAAATGCTGCAGCAGAAGCCACAAACCCAAGTGCGCTGAAGATTTAAGCCTATCTTTGGGCTTTTAGATAACTGGATGGAGATGGTGGTTTTTGGAGAAGATTTTTGCCGGCAACCGATGATCCTCATCTTTTCCCCAACTGGATAACACCATTTAATGATTCTTGTGGGGTCTGCAGACTTTTGAGAGATTGGCCAGCTGTGGCCAATGACCCACCATCTCACATGCTCAGCCAATGTGGTTTTAACTCACCCATCACTCCCTTTTTCCAATTTCCCCTCCTTCAAAATTCTATATATCCTCTCTCTCTTTCCCACCCAAAAGAGAGAGAAGAGGGTGAAGGAAAGTGTGTGCGTGTGTTATAACAATACAAAGTAATTCTCTTTGGTTCTCTGCTTAAGCTAACAGACACCCCCAACAAGGCTAACTCTTTTTGCAGTTCTGAGTGTAGACATGGAAGTAGCTTTGGAAGTGGAAGATGATTTGTTCTTTGCAGATTTGAGCAGACAGCTCTCTCTTCTTCTCATGGATGAGAACGAAGATCCTCTCCCTCACCCACATGTATCTCTTCAGGTACTCCCTTTTCTCCCTCTCAAAGGGGTGTAGTTCAATCTTCTGTTGGGTTTCTCTCTCTGCTGTGTCTGTGAATTCAAACCACCTTGATCAATTTGCAGGCTTTCTCACATGGAGGCCACCACCCCGCCCGGCCGGTGGCGGCGCATGACCATGCCGCCGCAGCCGCCGCCTACATAGGCGTGAGCAAGGGGACCGGCGTGTTCATCCCCCGGTCGCTGCAGCCGGTGAGGAAACAGAGGCGTGGAAGATACAACAACAACAACAACAACATAAAGGGAAACCGGCAGTTTCCAATCACTATTGATGTGAACTCCCAAGTATCTTCCAACCATTCGTTGCGTCCCAAAAAGGGTTAAGGATTCGAATAATTTGATGAAAAGGGTATCAGAAATCAGAATTCAGATTTAAAAAAGTAACCATAATAATAGTAATAATAATTCTTTCACCAAAGTATTAAGTATGGTGATGCTGTACATGGAAGGCTTTAGTTTTAGCTGTGTTAATTACTGGTTTTAAATGGTTTTTGCTGGTTCATTGGAAGCCCAAGGTTTATGAACCTCCCCCCACCCCCCTGTGAAAAATTTATGGTTGTTCATGTTCTAATAATATGGGAATTTTATTTTGATCCTCTTTCTCTCTGGTTTTTCTTTCCTTTTTTGTTTATGGGTTTGTGAGTTGTAAGTTCAGAGTTGATCTGAATCTGAACTGTGTAAAAGCTGAATTTTTTTGAAGAATATGCTCTTAACTGGCATTCCCGCAGTGCCACATGACCTTTCATATGCTTGAATAGCTGGATATTTGTTCTATGGGACAGATTTATGAGACTTTAATGTGGAATTCTGTTATTGTTAACTTTTACCTAAAAAGTATACAAAAATGATGGGCGAATTATGAGGGTATGAAGATTCATTAAATAAGGTTAAATTACTGATTTAATTACTACGTCTAACAAATTTCTAAACTTTAAATAGTAATTTTATATTTCAATGTTCATGTCTAATAAATTATTAAAATTTAGAAAAGGTAAAATTTGATTTATTACACTTTTAAAGTTTATACTCTATTAAATATTTTCAATAATCTTGCTCTTCACAGAACCTATTAAATATTTTTTAAAATTCCTGAACCTACGAAAAATTTGTCATGTGAACTCTTTTGAATTTAAAGTTAAAAAGAAACCTATTTTCCATTTTTGGTGAAAATTTTGGTTTTTAGCTAATTTTGTGGATAACCACAAACTTGCATACGCCAATCTGTGGAGAAAGTACAAAGAATATATATATATATATATATAACAGTGCAATGAATATCCACGAGATAACTGATAGGAAAAGGATAAAAATAAACCGACCAAAATAATAAAAAACTTTTTAAGAAAATATAAAGGTCATATCAACAACTTGAATGGATCAGTTTTCCAAGATGTTGAAAGAACCCCCACCGCTATTGTTTAATAAATAGTAAAATAGGTACTAAAAAAAATAGCAAAATAGTATTATTTATTTATTTATTTCTTTTAATGAATTAATTATCCACAAAAGGCAACTAGCATGTGACCCAACTGATGCAAAATGGCCCATGGTTTTAATTTTATCATTAAATAATATATTTTGTTTTCCATTTTTCTTTTCTTTTGATGGATTCTTTTCAAAATTTTTTATTCTTGGACAAATTTATTATTATAGTTGAAATATAATTTATTATATAAAGTAAGCCTTCCCTCCATAGGAGGAGGGATGGCCAACCGGTGGTCGGTTTTATAGTTATAGCTTCTTTTTTTCTTTTTTATCTTAAATTTTTTTTTGATGTTTGATGTGAAACATAGTTCAATTAGTTTAGATACATACTCTCGAATTTTTAACTAAAAAAATGAGATGCATTAATTTTTTTAAAAAATAAAATAGTGTCATAATCAAGTTGTATGAAAAATAAACAATTGAGTACTGCTTTGGAGTGTTGGAGGATCGGATGACTTCATTCACTTATCTACATGTCATGCATATTTATTTTTCCAATCAAAACAATAATGATAATTTAAGTCAATGAACCGCCAAAGCGAGCATAATTAGATTCATTCCTAAGCTTGCTTTGTTGCAGTAAGATGATCAGTCCGAAAGTGTTGGAGAGAAGAGAAAGCAGTAAAAACCTCTCTGATTCGGTCACCGAGCAGTCGGACGACTCTTCAGTAACCCAAGATGACCCCTTCGACGCTTATTTCGCTGTATACCCCCTCCATCCTTCGGAGGTGGAAGAAAGGTATATATATAGTTTAATCATAGTAGGGCCCCAGAACGCTAAAAAGGTGGGGGAACAAGAGTTGTCACGATAGGAGAGAGAAATGACTAAAAGAAACCAACGATTCTCTCTTCTTAAACAACCTATATCCTCCACACTTAATTAGCATTTGATAGATTATCCAACCCCGAGCAATCTTAGTTATTGGTAGGGGTTCGGTCCGTTAGCAGGTCTTTGTTTAGTCATTCAGATAGTTACTGGCGTTTTTTTAGCTATGACATAGCTCAGCGGTAATTGACATATACCTCCATCTCTCTCTATTTTCCTTGATAAGTGAATGGATCTATAATTTGGAATGAAAAAAAAACTAACGATATTGTTTGATTTTTTCCATAAGTTAAAAAGCGATTTATGTAATTTTAGTACCTGTCGTTTAAAGTTTGTAATGATTTAATCAGTGAATTTGTTTATTAAATTTTTTTTTATATATGTATATTGATAAATCAACAAATGATGTTTATAAATTACAAATACTAAATCGTTATATAATATAAATTGACACTTGATTTTGATAAAATACATTAGGACTCGATTACTACAAATTTAAAACTATAGAGACCAGAATTTGAAAGTACATAGACTCATTTTGGCCAACCCACCATCAAAGTTTTTACTTAGGAGGTGCTCTTGAATTACTGAATATCGTGAACTAAAAAACAATGTTGACGTCTCTAGTAAACCAATGATATTGTTTATTAGGGATTCCTCCTTATTGCATCGTATTCTCTCATATTCTGGTTGTGCCATTCGTGAAAATAAGTTGAAGAGAAGAACCAATTTTCTTGCGGTTTTTTACATTCTCAATCGCCATCATCACCCTAGGTAGAAATTTTCGACCACCCCCAAACCGATGGCTATCGGTTTTTTTTTTCCTTAATTTCTTCGAGCCGTGGAATTGTTATAATCTATCAGAATTTAATCACGCCGTGTTTTATAGGAAAGAAAGGTGTAGGTCTTATTTTGACAAAAATACATGGACCAAGTAACCATACAAAAGCATCATTGTTTTTTAACATTTTTCACATGATATAGATGGACCGCTTAGATCTTGCCACGTGGATAATTTGGGTGACAAAACCCACGAAAGAAACCCAACTTCAAGAAAATCATTTACTTGACTTCTACACTGCAAAGCTTTCGTCAATGGCGGAATTCAATTACGCCTTCATCTCTCTCGTTCTTCTTCTTCTTCCTTTCGCACTCCTCGTCTTCCTCTACTTCATAGTGCGTCCGCGTCCTGTTAAGATTCCTTTGAAGAATCGTCATGTCTTCATTACGGGTGGATCCAGCGGAATCGGGCTCGCGTTGGCTCACCAGGCCGCATCGGAGGGTGCGCGTGTCTCCATCCTTGCGCGCTCTCTAAACAAGCTCGAGGACGCCAAGGACGCAATCCGGCTCTCCACCGGCATCGATGTGGCCGTCTACGCCGCCGATGTCAGAGATTACGATGCCATTTCGAGGGCTGCAGATGAAGCGGGGCCGATTGACGTTCTTATCGTGAATCAAGGCGTGTTCGTACCTCAGGAACTGGCGGAGCAGGGAATGGATGAGGTGAAATTCATGTTAGATGTTAATTTAGTGGGCACTTTTAACATGATTAAGGCTGCCCTACCTGCGATGAAGAATAGAGTGGACCGTCGACCAGCATCCATTGCTCTCATGTCTTCTCAGGCCGGTCAGGTAGTTGCGCTTCTTGTTTCTTTCTACTTTTATTGCCAAATTGTATTGATTGCTGTTTCGTGTACACAAAGGATTCAATGAACGAAGAGAGGAGCATGAAATGTTTGGTATGGTTGAGTGAATAAGTCTTAAAAGTACTTTTTAAAATTTTCAAAATTTTCATAGTTTGGTTACATAATCAATTAAAGAAGCACTTGATGAACGCTCTATGATAAGTGTTTCACCTGAAAACGCTACTCCAGAAAGTCCCAAACTCATTCTTAGTAAAAATTTCTTTAATTATGTTGGAATGGTGAATTTCATGACATCGATGACATTCAAGCACTCACAAGCTGTAGATTCAGTAGAGATGCTAAGTTTTTTACTCCGAAAAATCCTCTTGTAAATCTGTGCAGGTTGGCATTTATGGTTACACGGCTTATTCAGCCAGTAAGTTTGGGCTTCGTGGTTTGGCAGAAGCCTTGCAGCAGGAGGTCATTGGAGATGACATACATATTTCTGTCATATTCCCTCCAGACACTGACACTCCTGGATTAGCAGAAGGTACATATAAAGATAGACCTGTCTTGCTTTATTGTATTGTTCTCATAGTCCTCACTCCTCAGTCAGGGTTTCAATATTTCCCAGGTGGGCTGGAATATTTTTAGCTCAGTTTCCAGTTCAATGGTTTGTATTAAAATATGAGGGGAATGGTTTGGAAGGATAACCAATTAGAGTATTAGCTATGTTTTATTTAAATTAGTAACCATCTATTTTTTGGTTCTTTTTTGGATATCTCAGGCTACATGCTACTTAGAAGGTTTCATTAACAGAAATCCTTAAATTTATAGTATCTTAGTTGGTTTCTCCATTTAAAAGTTACCTACACTTAATTGCAGAACATAAGAGAAGACCTGAATTGACCAGTATCATTGCTGCTGGAGGAGGCAGTATGAAAGCTGAGGCAGTTGCCAAAAAAACTTTAAATGGCATTAAATCTGGTAGTTTTATAGTCCCCTGCAACTTTGAGGGAGCATTATTGTCCATATCAACTGCCGGCTTATCACCTCAGAATTCATTCTGGATGGCATTCCTTGAAGTTGTTTTTGCTGGAATAATAAGGATCGTGGCCTTGTGTTTTCAATGGGTTTGGTATGGAAGTATCGAAAAGTGGAATGCACAAAAGAAAAGTAAGTATTCATTTAAGCTATAAAACTATCAGCTTGTTGAGTCCTTAATTAATATATACTACTAAAATTGCATCAGTTGTCTAGAAGCTCAATGTTTGATTGACTATTAAAGATGCCCTCTTTTTCTGGTTAATAAGATGTATTATTGTTTATTGCACTCATCATGCAGCAATGAGATATGGTTGAAATGCAGTCAAACTTTCATAAACATCGAAGGCTAATTAGATTTTGAGTTAAATACTTGTGCAATATCTGGTTCTGGGTTTTATTTTTGTTTCAAGACAATAATCATCTCTCTTCGAATTTCTAACATACGATGATGCAAATGAATTTGTTTTCCTTCTGGACTTTTTGCTAAGCAAAGCTGAGCTGCCTTTCTGCGCTCACTCGATTGTGAAAGTCACATGAGTTCAGGATTCTAATTACCATTCGTTTCGCTATAAATTCTCATACTCCTGATGTCTGCTATAAATTAGAATCAGTGCTTATGATCTTACTTGTGCCTGAAGCTGATCTATGCTGTGAATTAACCAATTATCTAGAACAACCTGCATTCAACCCGAGAACTTTTGTTACGCTATAGTGAGGTCTATGTGGTTGAGCCCTAATGCTCATATCTGGATAAAATTGGAACTCACTTTTTCTTATAGTTTTCATTTATTTGAGCATTTCTCTCTCTGCCATTTGATGAGCATGTGTTGATAGCCTTATCTATATCTTATTGCCAGGAACGTAGAAGATACGGGTGGTCCTTTTATTTATAGTTATCAGTAGTGAAAGTCCTTTTGACTCCAAAATAACTGGAACTGGAAGCGAAAGCTTGGGCAGCCGCTCAAACGGGTAGAACGCCATTGCTCCCGGATCGAATTTTCTGTAGGCAAAGGGTCAAGAACATCACGGTTGATGGGTTGTAATTTTCAGTTTGTGATAGGAAGGATATTACAGTTATTTGCTCTTTTCCTCTCATTTTTACAGTAAACTTATTATGATGTTTTCCTTACTGTTTGCTTTGAGGAGGAGTTTGAATTAACTTGTAGGGACAGAATTTGATAATGTGATGACGTTTGGACATTTATGAGCGTTTTTCTGTAGCAAAAAACAGCAGAATAAGATATGATATTTATTTAGCAAAATAGTTGTTAATTACCAATGGCCAACGCCATCGGGCGAAGTCGTAGATTCCTCAAATGTCGTTTTCGAAGTACATTCTTTTTTCGTTTTTTTGGTTATTTGACAGAGATAGCTGGAGATGATGGGGGGATTTAAAATCTAGATGAGATTCTTTGTATGGGTTAATCCGTAGTTTGATTAGCGCTAATAATGTGTCTTTTTCCTTTCTGGTGACTTTTTAAGTTTCTAATTAAATGATAAGACTGTTTCCCTTCACTTTGAAAACAGATCTAATAATAAGTGAGAACCAATCAACAAGTCTTCTAGTTTGTAACCTTTCCTCTTTTTTCATTTTCAATGTTTGGAGAATATACGGTTCACCTAATTGTTTATATTTCTCAATCAAGTTGTTCTCGTTTTCAATTTAATTCAAGACATAAATCAAAGTATTATTTTATCATTCTTAACTTATAAAATGCATATTTAAAAATAAATAAAATGTAAAACTTTTAAATTAATTTTTCTATAAAATGTTATTTTTCTAATTTAAAATGATGGAGCACAAAGGAGAAAAAGTTAACATATTTCTGTTTTCTTTTTCCATTAAAAAAAAGCAACAATTAATGTACAATGTATTTCTGAATATTTTTTCAATAAAAAACAATTAATGCAGTTTTATTTTATTTTATTGTTTTATTGAAAAAGAAGAAACGAATAAAATGAAAAACAAGAAATGAGAATACTTGGTTCATCTGATTATCAACCCTTGTATGGGAAAGAAAAGAAAAAGAACTGAACCAAATCTAAATGAATTGTGATAGTTTTATTTCAATTAATTTAAAATTGAATATAATCTTTTCTCTACAATCAAAATATTTGTGTACAGTAGAACAAAATCGAACCAAAAAGGTCTGACTCAATCTTGTGGTTTGATTTATCTTGATCTCAAAATTAAGGAGTTCATGTCGAATATTGGCGAGAAGAAACACCTTGTCAATGTCACGGTTTACAGAAATACTGACAAAAAAAATCCATACCCTATCTTATTCTAGGATTTTTTAATACTAAAATATTTTAAAAATTAGTTTTTTTTCCAATACAATATTAAAAAAAAAGGTACTTTTATTCTATTCTCAAGATCAACCAATCCCATTCAATTTTCACCCCTCCCAGCCACAAAGTAAAATGTTGGTCAATCCGGCAGGTTTCAGCAAAAATATGAAAGAATGAAATATTTGTACTGAAAGATGCATCCACAATTATTATGTATGGAAATGTTGATACCAATATGAAGATGTTCAGAAGAAATGCCGGTTACTGTCAGTTGGCAGAAATGTGCACAGCATATGGTTACAACTTGGAAGACAGGTGATGAAATGGTGAAGGGCTGGACCCATATCTGTTAACAACAGGTTAGGAACAAAAACAAGTCCACAGCCAAGCCAAAAAGATATAACTCGTCTTTTTTTTTTTTTTTTTTTTTATGTAATGAACATGAGTAAAAGAAAAAAAAAATTGTTCTAATTTCTAAAGGTTGTATTCAATATTTCATGTCAAATGAACAAAATCCAAATGGAAAAGAAAACATGTCAATTTGTACTTGATTTGTAAGTTCTTGTAAATAAAGAAACAAAATTCACCTGTCCCACAATAGTCCATTTTACTAAATATTTGGAACCATTTTAGCTAAACTAATGAGAAAAATATGAGAAGTATTATCATCAGTCTTACTTGTTTCAGTGAGGTTTGGTGTCAGGATGCAAAAGGCACTGCAGGACGCCAGTCAACAGAGGTGTTGGCTGTTCCCCATACGTTACTTGCATTAGATATGCCTCTAGTCTCATGTTGGGCTGATGAAGTACAAATTGACGGATGAATGAATCAAAATGCCTGGAGATAATGTTTTTCCTGTCAAAAAGGTATCATGCATAAAATATTTAGTTGAAACAGACCCAAAATGTTGCTAGAATATCCTATTCCATGGATATTTCATATTGTTTTGTTGGCAATTCCTAGTTCCTTAAGATAGCTAGAATTCTTTGCTATTTGGTTTATGACTATATGCTATCAAGTTGTATTAAGAAATTGCATGTTCTAGACTTCCTAGTATCATACCTGGCCATGCCACGTGAATCTTATACAGATCCTGGCTTGGTACAGGAGTTGCTTGAGGTTGCATTCGAACTTGAACCATGCACTTTGTTTCCATTTTCTAGAACTGGTGCTTCGATACTAACATTCTCTCTCACATGCATTCCCTTGAAAAAATTTGCTGCACTGGCTGTGATACCTCGACCAGTACTTGATGCAGAGTTTCGTCTTGCAACAAGATCGAGACGCCCAATCATTCGAGTAACCCCTGCAATCCCAGCATTCATCTCTCGCTGAACTCCTTTGCTCAGCTCCTTCAAAGAGCTATTGCGAGCAATAAGTTTCACTTTAAGACCTTGAGTGCACCTTGAAAATGATTCCTTGTATCTATGACAGAACAATCAAACCAAATCATATCAATCCTCCTGCGCTACAAACATTGAGACGTGTTCAAATATGAGTTTCCTGATATGCAAAGCTGTCATTGGTTGTACCTGGCTGATGTAGCAGAAAATTTCGATTTTATAGACTGTGGGAAAGAGAAGATGTCACATGTGTTGGTTCTTTGTGTATTGTCAGAAGGTGCTTGCCAATGACGAACTCTGCACATCAAAAAGACAATCTTTTAGGCAATAAGTGAATGGAATAGTCAATCTTAACAAGCAAAGATGAATGTAATGTCGAATACATAATTCTTTCAACAAGCATAGTCAAGAATACATAATTCTTTCAACAAGCATAATCAAGATGTGCAAAAGACGGATCATGCTAGACAATACTTTAAACACTCGAGATACTGTAAAAACCATTCTCACAAACCTGGGTTTCATCACTGGTTCACTACCAGCGTAAGGACTAAATGTTGTGATTGCATTGGTAGAAGCCACAGATGATGGAGATCTATAATGATCTTCAGATAGTGAACTAGAAGTATGTGAACGTCTGTCTGATGAATCAAAAACTAAAATCTCTTCAGGGGACGATACAAATTCTTGCCCAGAAAGTCTCCGCCTCTCCGTTTCGTGAAGATAATGAGCTCTGTTTGCTCCACCAGCTAGATGCTGCATAATTCGTTCATGAAAACCAAAGTCATTTGAGTAGGAAGCATTCTGAATAATCAATTACAATGGTTCGTAGATCGTCCTTAGTTGGGCAAGCAATATAGGATATGCAACAGTACGTTAAAATTGAAAATGGGTAAGCATTCCTCACTTGCTCGAGATCTTCCTCATGAATGGTTGACGTAGCACTGGGATTAATTGATCTTGAGAAACTTTCATTCCTCATTGAAACCAGTAGTTCTTGGCTGTAGAAATAGCCTAAAGAAGTGAATAGTCTAGAAGGCAAGGCAACAGAGTACATGCTTCATCAAGCAAATATTTGCATGCTTTTTCTCAATATCAATCACTCTCCATACGCCTTCAAATTTCCATGGCTTAGTCTTTAAAATGGGTTAGGAACGCCTAATAATCTAGTTTTTACTTTTTCCATTTAACAAGCTTCCAAGTCTAGTAATCTAATTTCAAAAATGAAATTACAATAAATAAATAAATACCAAAATTTAATACAACTATATGTGAGGATCGTGTCTACCTGGGTGTTTAGGGAATGATTTGAAAGTAGCATACCTGATAGGGTCCTTCATGACAAGTGATCGTGAACATATTGGGCACTCGTTGCTTCTTTTAGCCCTGAGAGGACCCCCCACCCAAAAGAAATGGAAATAAGAAGGGTAACACCAATGTCAGCCTATGCAAACGTGAAGAAATCGAGTATGGTTCAGGGGCTCACCATTCGAGAACACACTGTAGATGGTAATCATGCTTGCAACTAGTAATCTGAAATCAGCCAGCTTACAAGGTCAACATATTTATCAGCATGGCGTCAATAAAAGCCAAGAAATTCCGGAAAGAGCTCTCGAGATATTACATTGCGAAGATTCTTTTAGATGTAAAATTAGTAAACACAATAAACCATTTAATAGTACGTGTCATATTAAATATAAATAGACAAACAGAAGCACATTTCAGATATCAAATTTTACTTGAATCAATCACCACGGCGGAAAGTGAATCTAAAGAAAGAAACTGAGAAAGACGAATCTAGCGATGAGATATCAAATAATTTATCATAAACCAGATGAGTGATGAGATCAGTTGGACGAACACAGCACTATAAGTAAGCTATGACTATAGTTTAAGCAATACGATCAGAATGATCTAAGAAAAGCAACCCGTCGAAAACTCTTTCACCGAAACAGGGGAAGAAAAATACGGAGCCCTAAGAGTTGAACGTCAGACATTGACAAGAAGCTCTAAACTATGTCGCAAATCCTAATGCTGTTAAAGAACTTTACGGTCGCCGTCGCTAGTAGAGATTTGGAACTGGCTTACACTGGCAGGATCCTGAGAGTTGAAAGGTTCAAGGCAGATACTGCAACTGAAATCATCTTCGGAAGGATCATCAACAACGCCAGAAAACACCACCATCCTAGTTGAGATTGAAAATGTTGGCGTATCGGCATTAAAATCCGCCATCGAGGTTGGTAAATTAATAGAAGATGAAGAAGAACACAGCAACTGGTAACAATGTGGAGAGTGAGCGAGTGATTACAGAAAGTAATGGTGGACGAAGAAGAAATTGTACACCAACTCCATTAACCGATTCAGACGGCAAGGTACCATCGATCCAAATTTGCAAATATGACAAATTTTTAGCTAAAATATCACTCCTATACAATTTGTGTAGCATGGATAGAATATATGTGATAGATTATACTCCATATATCATTTTTAGCTATAAAGTATATTACTAATATATTTACATCAATGATATACCTATTATAAAGCAGATATTTTGCAAAATATTTTACCATGAGAAAGCTAACATTTAGTTAAAAATGCATTCCATCCGCTTAACTTTTTTTCGAAGTCACATTATGTCCAATCTTATTTTAAAATATTCGAGTTTAGTATAAGTCAAATATTATTTAATAAAAACTAATATAGTCACCTTTTCCATTCATTTTTCCTGCTAAGTAGATATTATATGAACTAGTATTCAAACCTAGGTAAAAGAAAATTAAAAAAAAAAGTTTTTTTTTTCATGAAAAGTGAAAGCTAGATCCTTCCGTTGGCATGTCAACATGAACTTAACTCAACGGTAATTGGCATCGGTCTATGATCAAGAGTTCGAATCTCCCACCCATCCTTCCAATGGCTTCCCTTTAGTTCTGATTCTTGGAAGAGAAGTTACATTACATGATAAATTTAAGGCATAAAACTTATCAGGCAAGTCTCCCAGTCCCAGCAATGATAATGGGCATTACTAGGGTCTAGGGAGGTGGTGCCAAATGATGGACACGCAATTTCTGGATCTTGATTCTTGGTGCTGCTGATTCAGTGTATATATCATCATTTCTCAGTCATACTTTCACCTAAAAATGGCTGTTGAAAGCACAGTACTGCTAACTTTTTCCTACTAGAAAGCCACAGTATTGAAGTACTTCCCCCTCTAGTTTTATAACTTGTCAACACATTCGGATTTGCCTAGTTAATGACTTTAGACGCAGGAAGTGACACAAGGAGGAGGTTGTCTTATTGTAGCAAATGACATACTGGCTAGGGAAATTGACGTGCCTGAAACAACTCATATAGACGACTTCGATCTCCCGAACTGATATCGACTATCTTTATCGAGCCGGAAGGATGGGTTAGATTTAGGAAACCATTCTCCCAGGAGAAATATGTGGTTACCAACCTTATAACATGAGAAGGGAGGTTTGTTCTGCAAAAGTTGAAAATGAAATACTGTTTTTTCTGTGATGAGCTGGTTGTTCAGACAGTTAGTTTCAACTTAACATTCTTACTAGATTTGATAGCACAGAATGAACATAATGTTGATATGGAGACAGAGCAAAGAGGATAGGCATTTACCTCAACATGCCCTTAGCTCTGCATAGTTGTTGTGTTGAAGAAGAATCACATCCATTGATATATTTTGTAGTTACATCATCTGCATTCTTATTTTAGGTGATCTCATACTAAAAATTAAAATAACCAAGAAAATAATACAAATTAATGAAGAATCTACGTGTTCATCAATGAAGAATAAACTGTTTATTATATAACCAAACCATCTTTAATTACTGCATTTTTTAATATGATGGTAATGCCAGAACGTATGTAGAAGCCTTCTGAAGATCTATCAGCCTCTTGTACGCCCTGCAATATGGTTCCAATATGATTACACACAATTCATTCCTTCCGAAGTCATTTGAAATCTCATAGGGTAATTTACCAAAACAACAGATTTCTCGTTTACATTATGGTAACAGTACCTCTGAATTGGCAATGACCACATTCTTCCCGATTCTAGCGTTCTTGTCGATAATACAGTCCCTGCACATTATATTGCATCAACAGTGAGGAATTAGAAACGCAGGCTGCAAAATATATGAAGATTTAAGGTTTTATTTTGGAAGTGGTGATCATACTTTATTTTTGTATTTTCTCCTACTCCTGTTGGTACTCTTCCTTCAGCTAACAAAGATGAAACTTCAGCATCAGTTTCATAGTAGTCAGCTCCAAGCATCACAGTGTCCTGCATTTTGCATATCATCACAAACCTCTCTCGTTAAGATTTTTTTTTTGTTCTTTGTTTTGCAAAGGATTGAATTGAACTCGTTGGTTGGATTTACTATAATAAATTGAGTTCTATGATAACAATCATGCTTCAGAAACTGAGACGTTTACTCTTTAATATGGACGAAAACCTGGAGCAAATAAATTGACAATTTTGATATCATCTTGTAACATCTTTTTTATTCGAACAGTACTTCATCTAATGCAACTACTAAGAAATACTTGGATGACACATTTCATATAATTTTCTTATTGTTTAAACCTTACTATGCAAGAGAATCCAGGAAAACATACTTTCAAGTGAACGCCAGAGTTAATTCTGGACCGAATGCCGACAACACTGTGCTCTATAAGGCAATTGGTTAAGAAGCTTCCATGTGAGATGATTGAATCTACAACCTGCAAACAAATCAGAATGTTATCTCTACATAAATGCAAAGAAAATAACCAGAAAAGCCGCTTGGCTGTTGTTAGTAACTGAATTATTTTTTCCAAATGCTGTTTTATTTTAGAACCATCCTCTGACATGTCATTCAGAGAGGACAAAACAGTGAGACACTGCATTCAATCTTTGTTCACATGTCATTCAGAGTGGATGAAACAGTGAGAAACTGCAGAATACTACTGACCTTGCTCTGGTCAATCTTTGTTGGTGGTAAGTTTCTTCTCGAAGTAAACATCGGTTTTGCTGCGTCGTAAAAGCTAAACCTTGGTGGCTGAAAGGTATAAGCAAACATGAGAGAATACCTATGGTGTGCAACGGCATAAATAACAAGATAAAAAGTTGGAATCACAACTCTAAGCCCTGCACTTTGCTTTCTTTAACATTGCAATCATTAAGAAAAAGTCCTAAATGGTGAGAGAGAGTAGCAAATCCTATATGGAAAATGTTTAGTTGCCCTACTTGCTCTGTCAGGGCAAGGTTAGCTTCAAAGAAGGATCTAATAGTCCCAATGTCTTCCCAGTAATCATTGAAGAGATAAGCCTGAGCAAAATTTTAGAGGCAACCATTAGTTTTATTAGTCTAAATTGTAACTAGAAAGTTGAAAAAATTGAGCATTTTTATCTGGAAACTTTTTAATATAAAATTATTTACAAATGATTTCGCAGGCTCAACAGAAAGATTAAATACAGACCTTTATAAAGTATTCTTTGGCTGAGGCAGGAATTATCTCTGATCCAAAGTCATTGGCAGTTGGAAAGCGCCATCTGGCTTGAACAAATTCAAGCAAAGTCTAATATTTTGTTGTTGACAAAGTCCTTTAAGCTGTAAGATGACTAGATTCATAATAGCTTTAGATGGGCAATACCTTAAAAGATTCAAAAGTATCTCCTTCTTGAAGACATACACTCCCATGGAAGCAATATATGGCTTCTTCTGAGCTTCTTCTTTTGAAAGTCCCAAAATTGTTGTATCTACTGCCTTCAATATTAATAGATATAATAAAGTTTAGCTTCGTCAGGACAATCATTTAAGTTACTCCATTTGATTTAAAGTTTCTAGTAGAGTCCATTTTCAACGTTACCATTGCCTTCAGGTCCTCTCCTTTAGGCTTTTCACTGAATGAAATTATCCTTCCTTTGTCGTCTATCTTCATTAGACCAAAGTCTGAGGCCCGGCTATAATGAAGAGTAACAATATTCTTAAACAAATTACAGAGGCATGAGACACTCTTCTGCTTCCGTTATATATTTCTGAAATAATTTGAATCTTTAGACCTAAATACTCAGTTGGGAATACTTTGAAACTTAAGACCTCGCAAGTTTCTGCAAACATAAAAAAGGACTGAACTGACTGCATGATCAAGGTCTGCGGGATTTTTTAGAATTATTGATTTTTGAGCAAGCCATCTGAAAGGAAAACTATATGTTACCACTCTCACCTGTCATCCATTGGCAGACAAGAAAGAGTGATATCTGCACCACTTTGCCTATGATTCTGGTAATGAAAAGATTAACGATTAAAACTGAATGTAACAAAAGATGAAGATTAGCCCACCAACTTCCTGGCAAGAAACCTACGTCTAAAAAGCACCGACAACTAAAACTGAAGGTAAGTGCAACAAGCCTTACCTGAACAAAATCCATATAGTCCATTCTGTACAAGTGATCGCCAGATAGGATCAATACATCCTCAATATTCTTGCTTCTGGCATCCTGCAGCAGGAAAGACTATTATTACTATCTCAATTCTTAGGTGAAGGCTGGTTTTCTATGTCATACATGACACCAGGGAAAATTTATATATATTTAACACTCAAATTTTCTTTTCTGCATGACTTTGCTTTATCTTTATGTTATATACTGTATAGGGGACACCTAAATTTTCACCAAAATAATCACTCATTTATATTATTCTCAATATCATATTTTATATCATTATGTAACTCCATAGGGGCATTTTAGTACCTCAAAGAGCCAGTGGAATTGTCGCACAGCATCTGCAGTACCTAGAAACCAATTTTTACCAGCCTCTCCTGGAGTTTGAGTGGCTGCAAGAACCTGAGATGTAGCTGAAAGCTCTATAAGTCATATTTGGTTTTGGAATGTAGGTATTGGAAATATAATATGCTCAACTCTTAAGGGACACGTTTTAAGTGAAGAAACACACCTCGACATAGCCATCTCCAAAGGTGATTCCACCACTGAAGTTGTAAGCTCGAGCAAGATGCCTATTTAGGGATGCTGAATTGAACTGAGTAAGGATATAGACTTTATTAATTCCACTGTTGATACAGTTACTCATTGGCACGTCGATCAGCCTATATGCTCCTGCAATTGGAACCTGTAACGGGAAATCATAAGAAAAAAACAGAGCAGTCATTGAAACAATTCCCCACATGGATACATATGAAAATAAAATGTAAGAAAATTTGAGTTTTAGTAGTGGATAACTTACAGCAGGTTTGGCACGACGCTTGGTGAGGGGGAATAGACGGGTGCCAGCTCCTCCTCCCAGAATAATCGCCACCACAGTCCGAGGGTCCCTTTTTTCCATATCTATTTCCCTCAACTAAACAAAGTCACAAGCAACAACACACATTATTTATTGTACGAGATCATTAGGAAAATGAATTATATACAAAGTCCCCCAATTTGTAAAAGAGAAAGAGAGAGAAGAGGTGGGTTTCTTTCTGATATTACTCCTCCTTACCGAACTAACTTTTTGAGGGATTTCACTTGAAATAGAAACAAAATAAATCTTTATGAAGGTTGAATACCTATTAATCATTTCTCTTTGGTATCTTATGGGTCTGTTTATTCATATAAAGTTCGGCTTAAGTCCAAATTGCAGCAAGTTGTTATATTCAACTAGAACCCCAAAAGGCGTATAATCAAGAAAACAAAGATTCAAATGTTCTGATGCCATAGTAACAGGCAACCACATAAACTGTATGTGGTTTATATTGTCTTCAGTTCTTCAATCATAGCCAGTCTTTCTCCAAAGCCCAAACCATTTCTTGGAGACAAACGCACAACCAGTTATTTTGGCAGGGAAAATTTTAGCGAAATACGGACCATCATCAACCGTATGTGGTTTATATTGTCTTCAGTTCTTCAATCATAGCCAGTCTTTCTCCAAAGCCCAAACCATTTCTTGGAGACAAACGCACAACCAGTTATTTTGGCAGGGAAAATTTTAGCGAAATACGGACCATCATCAACCGTATGTGGTTTATATTGTCTTCAGTTCTTCAATCATAGCCAGTCTTTCTCCAAAGCCCAAACCATTTCTTGGAGACAAACGCACAACCAGTTATTTTGGCAGGGAAAATTTTAGCGAAATACGGACCATCATCAACCGTATGTGGTTTATATTGTCTTCAGTTCTTCAATCATAGCCAGTCTTTCTCCAAAGCCCAAACCATTTCTTGGAGACAAACGCACAACCAGTTATTTTGGCAGGGAAAATTTTAGCGAAATACGGACCATCATCAACCGTATGGGCAAACAGCTTTCATAAATCATCAATGTCGAACACCGAACAGAGCACACAAGGTTTAGTTTCAAATCTCTACAAATGACTCAAATAAACCTACTGTTCAAACTCCACTGTTCCATATTGTATGAAAAAGATTAAGAATAGAATACTGCTAGGCGGAGTTCTAAACTTTACCGTGGCGTCGCCTACGGCTACACTAGTGGTGAGAGACATGCAAACACGTCGCGGAACGCTCTTAGAAGCAGCGGCCACTCGTTTGGGCTCCTTGAGCTTCATCCCCATAAATTGTCCATTGCAAAACTGGACAGACCTCCAGTTCCTCCGGACCAGCGCAGTAGCGCGTGCATCCCGCAGATGCGCGGCGGCGGATAGGGCAATCCGGCCGTCGGCAGAGACGACCATTTCCGGCGGGTCTCGGAAGCGGAGAACAGAGTTGGAAAATCTAAAAAGGTTATGGAGGTGGAAGATGAAGAAAGGTACGTATTGAGCGAGGATCACTCACATGGAGTGCATGAGAGGATTGGGGCATGTTATCCTTGAGGAATTTCAACCACCAATTCTGATTGGCGCGCGCCATGGAATTGGAAACTCCATTAACATTTGAGCCCTCTCGTTTGATATCGAATTACGAATCCGAGAATATGCTTAATGGTCCATTCCATTCAACTGTATTCACATGCCAACTCTTGCTCCTCCAAGATTTATGTAACTCCATTTTTTTTAATTGCAAATCATGTGAGGCTGAATTTCGAACTCACTTTTTTTTTTTTACTACGGTGATGAGGGAATTCAATTATGGTTGACTAGCTTTGGCGCCAACTCACATGTTAAAATATAAAATTATTGGTCCAAGATATATACAAGTTAGAGCTATACTTAGATGAGTGTGTATGGTTTCAGTAATAAAATGGATAGTTGTTTGATAGTTATTGTAGCCCGAATAAGTTCCAAAGACCATCTTGAATGGTTTACATGTCAACAGTAGCAACATCTTAATCGTTCTGGTCAATTGTGTTTCTCAACCTTTATCATTCTATTCTAGGGGACTCGACTCAACAAAAATACTTACTACTGGTCGGTTATGACCAAATTTGTTGTGACACTATTGAAAAATTTACCGTTGAATATTTTAAAAAAAATGCTTATATTTTTAGTTTATCTCTTATTTGTTTAATATTTAATGTTCCAATAATTATTATTGATGCAAATTTAAAAAATATTTTATAATTTATCTCTTACATATTTGATATATTTAATGATAATATTACCATGATTTCTTCAATCATTTTTCTCTTGGTTGAACTAAAAATAAGAAATATTTATTTAATGATGAAAATATAAATTACCGTCCTTCAAATTTACACGAGTTCATATTAGTCCACCAAAATTTAGTGAATTCTACCTTTATTCCTTATAACTAAAATATGAGTCACTAATTAAAAGAAGCAAGGTTAGAGACTGATGATGGCGACAATCCAACGTAGCACCTTGATCGTGAAATATCGATTGCTGGTTGAACCCTGTAAATTGCTCAACATATTTTATTATTTAATAATATAAGTATATAACTTTAAAAAAAAGTGCACGTATAATTAATAATTTAATGACAAGGTTCATAAAGTAACTTTCAACCAGGTGATGGTTCAAATTCTCATTTCATCCATTATAAATTTTTAGTATTGAAAATTTAGTAGTAATAATTTGATGGCATAAAGATCAACATTCATATATTACAAATTTCATTCAAAAAAAAAAAAATAGAAAAACATTCCTGTAGTTAGATGATAACAAAACAAGTTATATATTAAAGCAAAACTAATAGTCAATTTTAAGTATTGGAACTCACAATTATCCGATAAAGAAAAAAAAGAGGTATATATTATTTAAAACTTTGTTAGATAGAAGGTATGTGTTATTTATATTTAATTTGATAAAAAGGGTATTTAAGTACAAACCGTGTATTGCATAGTGAGTATAGCTCAGTCATAATTAGAATATATCAACTAAGAGGTAGTGAGTTCGATTCCTCATCCTCATATGTTGTACTAAAATAAAGTACAAATCGTATATCTTAACTTTAATAGTAGTCTCTATAAAAAATAAATATTGTCAAGTCATCATATAAGTATTATTCTTCTTAGTATTGACTAATTAAACATTGTTCCTATCTTGTATCGTGTTGCTACATGAGCATAACTCAATGACTTAAGTTGATATGTTGGGTAAATTTAATTAATTTATGGATATCTAACATCTCCACCTCCTTGCATGGTGGATACTGAAAATCCGTTTGTTGAGTCTATTTCTTAAGGTTTAAAATTTGAATTTTATTTTACCTTCAATTAAATTTCAAAATATATCAACAATTGTTTGCTAGTCATTATTGAACAATCTCATTAGCAACCATGACTAGTGCAAAAATGGTAGGGAGGGGAGTGAGTATTTTATATTAATAAATTAATTAGCAACTTCATAAATAAGAAATACTAATCACAAAAGTAATAAAATGGGATAAAATGTATCCGTTCCAGCATATTATTTAGATACATATTACCATTCTTAATATCGATGGTTGGATCCACACCATTAAAATTATTGAACTAAAATATATATAGAGAGGATGCGATGATATATTTTTTTAGATGAGAATTTTTTATATATTTTTACATCTTTTCAATGTTTACCGTTTATCTAATCATAGTTTTGCAAAGAAAAACAAATTGAAAATGTTTATTTTGAAAAAATATATGTATGAAACAAGTGGAAAGTTCACTACCCTATGCTCTAGGAAATCAAACCAAGTAAATTAGGGAAATAATATTTGGAAGGATAAAACAATGAATTCACATATTCACCAATCAAGAGGTTGTGAGTTCGATCCCCACCTCCACGTGTTGTACTAAAAAAATGTTATGTCATCAAAAAATACTTAAAATCAAGTTGTTATCAATCTCTTTTTTAAGTCCAACGTTTGAACCTTGAAGTTCACTTCCACATTTTGCAATATTATAAAAACCAAATGAGTAAAATGAACATTTCAAAAGTAAAAAAGAAAAAACGAAATCATTATCAAATTGTCAAAACTATTAAAAATAGTAATTTATTGACTTATTTGAGTTTATGATTCAAAATTTGAACCATGAGTGGCTCACTGGTTTAGGATTATGGTAAATTGAGATAGAATGAATTCAAATCCCATAATAATCATCCACTTTACCAATTAATTTTATGTGTAGTAGGGTCAAACGATTGTCTCTATTTACAAGTATTTTAAATAAAAATTTTGATTACAAATTTGGTTATAACTTTTAGAGTTACAATTTAAAAATATTTTTAATGGGTCCCTAAATTTTAAAAGTTATGTTTATCTAAACTATATACTTTAAAAATTTTCTAATAATTATAAACTTTCAATTTGTCAACATAATTATAAATTAATTATGATTGAACTCACAACCTCTTTTGATTTAAGATATATGTCAATTACTATTCAACTATATCCTCCAGCATCATAACTGACATGTGGGACCATGTGCAGGTTGATTTTGGGGAGTTGACCTGTTATGATTTCCTGAATTTGTTAAAACTTAAAACATATATTATCGACCCAACGAGAGAGGGAAAGAAAAAAAAAACCGTGTACGTTATCGTTTCAAGCAAGCCACCGGTTGCCATAGAACCGGCGCCGGCGAACACTCCATAACAGCCCGTCGCGCCGGCCAAAGCAACCGCTTCGGCTAACCACATTCCAATGGCTGCAACCCTTCTTCCCACTACCAAATCTCCTCCCCCCTGGCTCCTCCTCTCATCTGAAAGGCTCCATCCAGTTTATTTCTCCGTCCAGTTACCCAAATTCAACAATAGCAATGGACCCCTATGCTCCACGTCTAAATTCAGGCCTCCGCTAGCCTTTCCGAGCTCATTTTCTTTAAATAATGTCGTCGATTCTAATTTCGAGGCCTCCACTCTCCGCGAGATCTGCGATGGACATGTTCCCGACCATATACTGCGCAGGCAAGTCGCCACATTCTATCAAATCGTTAGGGTTCCCTCTTAATCTATCATTCCTAATAATATTTCATCTGGGGTGTTTTCCTTTCCCTCAATTTTCTTCTCTAAATTGATGCAGGGCTGAGGAGATTGGATTTGTTGCCCCAACTGATGTGCAGAGGCAAGCTCTTCCAGTTCTGTTTTCTGGCCGGGATTGCGTGCTTCATGCGCAGGTAAAATCTATATTCATATGAAGTAATCTTTCCGGAGAATGGGCTATTTTGAATCCTGATTGTCTTTTTTTTGTACTGGCATTATTCAACTCTGTTCAGTTCTTTACTTTCTTACTCTTATCCTTCTAGACAGGTTCTGGGAAGACGCTGACATATTTGCTATTGATATTCTCCATCATAAACGCTCAGAGATCAGCTGTGCAAGCTCTGGTTGTAGTGCCCACTCGGGAGCTTGGAATGCAAGTAAGATTGGGCTCTGTATTTTCCAAATTATGCTTTAACTTCATGTATTTTCTGCTTTCGTTTGTATTTTGCTCTCATTCTGTAGTTTTGATATCTGAATTGTGTTGCTTTGAGAAACATTTCACTTGACCAGTGACAAAAATGTGGGGGCTTATTCTTGACGCTTCTTACAGTGTGATGGTAATGTTGTTTATGACCTCGTGGAATGGAAGCCAGGTTACAAAAGTTGCTAGGATGTTGGCCGCAAAGTCTGCAGCGTCCGAACTTGGGCAGAAATCTTATGTTGTCATGGCTCTTTTAGATGGAGGCTTGTTGAGGAGACACAAGAATTGGTTAAAGGTGCTGCATTTTTCTTTGCTTTATGCATAATTGATACTAAATCGCTGGTGGATGAGTTCATTTTCTTAAGTAGAGTCAATGGCTTTTTTGTGAAGTTGTCAATATACGTTGTTGTGGCTTCTAGTTGTAAAGTTATTGCCTCGTTCAGTTTGAATTCCTTCAGTTCCCAACTTGACTTTATTGTTATCAATCTTTTTTTTTTTTCATCTCTTCACTCTCTTGGGTTGTGATTAATGGAAGAGAAGTTTCCGTCTAGATGAAAAGTTTGAGGTATAAACTTCTTTCAGGCAGATCCCCCTGCAATACTGGTGGCAACAGTTGGGAGCTTGTGCCAAATGGTAGAGAGGCAATTTCTGGATCTTGGTTCACTGAATGTGCTGGTAATTGATGAGGTACTTGCAAAGAAATTTTATTTCAGAAAGGTTTTTGGCCATAGCTTTCAGGAATAATCACTAATTTGGAACTTTGCACAGCAATATACTCGTAGCCACCATAAAACTTGGTGGCAAGCATTCATGTGTGCGTTTCAGATGCTTGGTCATTATCCAAAATATTATTATAAGAAACATTATAAAAATGCTGAAGTAAGCATGTTCTAATATGTTATTTCAAGGAATTGACATCTTATTGTCATTTTTTTGTCAGGTTGATTTCATGTTTAGTTCCTCAAAGCAAGTTAGTTCTCTTAAAAAACTCTTGACATCATATTCTTCATTCAGTAATCGTCAGACCATCTTTGCAAGTGCATCGATTCCCCAGCATAGGCATTTTCTTCATGATTGTATACAGCAGAAGTGGACCAAAGTGTGTATATGCAGCTCTTTTTTGTTATCTCCAATATGTGATGCAATTTAGCCATTAATTTCTGTTAGAACTTTCCCTCTCTTTATCTGGCAGAATGATGTGATGCATATTCATGTTAACCCAATGCAGCCCATGCCATCATGTCTACTCCATAGATTTGTGGTAAGAAATTTTATGGTTCTTTTAGATGTTATTATACCCATGGATCTTGCTGGACAAATAATTTCCCTTATTTTAACCATTTTGATGTACCTTGCTTAGATATTATCATTTGCTTGACAGATATGTGACAAGAACAAAAAGCACCAAACCTTCCGTTCCTTATTACTAACAGATGAACCTCAATCTGCAATCATTTTTGTCAGTGAGCAGGTTTGTGTCGATTTTTTTTTAAAATTGAAAATTTTCCAATTAAATAGGGAGCATACTCTAACATCTATTTTCACTCGAAGCTTTAAGATTCTTCACAGTTCACTTTTTGTAAGAAAATCGAGCTATACAAGGAAGTCACATCATATTTGTTACAGATTATCAATGGATTGAATGCTCTACTTGATCAAAATCCAGAAAGTGCCTTTTCTTATTGGTTGTTTCAGTAATGGGTTCTAGATATCATTTGACTATGAAATTGGATAATATGCAAGTGCAGCCATGGCTGCATATCGAAGCCCATTTAGTTTATATTTTAAGGTTTGGAACTCTGGATTGTAGGGAATGTCAGTATTAGAAAGCTGGAAGCCAACTCCTTTCAATTAGTTGCATCAGTATTAAAGATATGTAACTCCTCTGATTATCTAACATTGGTGCATCTTCTCTGCTCAATTTACTCTCAACTCTTATTTGTAGTCAGAGAAGTCAAAGAAGGCTGGAAATATTTCACCAACAACTATGATGATTGATTTCTTGAAGACTTCATATGGTGGCTATTCGGATATCATCCTTCTCGAGGAAGACATGAATTACAATTTACGAGCATCTTCCCTATCGGTAAGTTTTTTTATGTACTCTTTGGCAACCATAATGAAGGGGGGGTGTTGAAACTGCTGCAGAATCAGATAACTGGAATGTGGTATCTGATATGATATTCTATCATCACTTTTCATCCACTATTTCCTGCCTAACAATGGTCTATTGGGGGCAGGCATCACGAGAATGTTAGACTATAGAAGTTCTTGACTCGGGTTTTATGTCGAGACTGACTTGCCAACATGTTTGTATTTGCATTCTTGATTATTTTGGATGGCAGGAAGTGAGACAAGGGGGAGGTTATCTTATTGTAGCAACTGACATAGTGGCCAGGGGGATTGACTTGCCCGAAACTACTCATATTTACAACTTCGATCTGCCTCGAACTGCCATCGACTATCTTCATCGAGCTGGACGAACAGGTAGGAAACCGTTTTCGAAGGAGAAATGTGTGGTTAACAACCTTATAACATCACAAGAAAGATTTGTTCTGCAGAAATTTGAAAATGAACTGCTGTTTTTCTGTGAGGAGCTGGTTGTTTAGATGGTAAATTTCAACTTCGACATTTATATGATGCTGATCATAGAGTTTGAGATATCATATAGTTCTTAATTTTGGGCTAAACAGGTAGATATGAATTTTATTTTAATTTTTTTGGACAAGATATGATTTTAGTTACACCCTCCAATTCGTATTTTGCCTGAACTGACATAAGGGAAAAAAACAAATAAATATTAAATGATTAATACAAAACTAATAGTAAAGATAAATAGATCTTTAATGCGATTTATGAATTAAATTAAAATATTTAGAAGTTTAAGGATTAAAACAAAATAAAGATGAATTATATAAATATAATTTGACAAGTGTAGCTGAATAAGATTGAGCTAAACTGCCATGGCCGTCCTGGAGTGGATTTGACCTCGGTACCCTCATTTTCAGGTCGAAATTCAATGAAAAATTTGACATCAATTTACTTGAATATTTTCAAAATTTAAAAAGAGAAAAGCAGATCGTCTTATTTTGAATGTTAAATTGTACAAAATATATATATGTATGTATGTATAAGCTATACTCTCGTTTAAAAAATACCTTTCACCTTTCAAAAGATTTACAATATGCTCTTGAAGATTTACAATAATTTTTTTTTAACAGCACAAATGACGTTTAATCCTTAATTGCTAAAACCTTTCACGTTAACCGTCATCTTTCAAATATTTTGAAATTATAGGAGTATTTTTGAAACAGAGGCAAAGTTGAAGGTTATTTGGTATAATTTAACCATTTTCTAAAATTTTGAATAATTAATTAAGCAAAATTATTTTAATAATATTCGCATGACACCATTAATGAAATATCCATAAGTTATTTGAATTTAAATAGAAATTATTGTTTTACATTATAAAATAATAACAACAACGAAGTACAATTTATTAATTTATTTTGAATTAAGAGGGATCGTATCACTATTTATATTGTAAGTAGATTATAACCCGTTAGTTTGGAAAGATTTGGGTGAAAAGTATTTTTAGCCATTAAAAGTAAGTTTCAAAATTTTTTAATATTTAGTTAAAAATAATTATGAAAGTGTGAAAAGACTAATAAACACTATTAAGTGTAGTGTTTCCTCCAAAATTACTTGGGGAAGAAGTAATTCCACTCAAGAGAATTGAGTGATCCAAAACTTATCATAAAGTGCATTTTGATTTTGATTCAACATTGTCACTTTTTCTTTTTTGTTTTTTTTTTCTCTTTTGAGCATAACATCACTTTGTTTTTTTATTGGTATTTTATACCTTAATAAAAGATATTTTTTATCATCACACGAGATTTTTACAACCTCCTGATCAGAGACATGTGTCAATTATTGCTTTTATCACTACACGAGATTCTTACAACCTTTTGGTCAGAAACATGTGTCAGTTATTGCTAAAGCTAAACTCACGTTGACATCTCTATATTTTGAATAATACATCTATTTAATCCTTAAATTTTAAAAACTTAAAACTACATCCATGTATTTTGAATTATTTTTATTTTTAGTTTAGGTCATTAACTTCAACTGATATATAACATAGATTTGAAACTTAAAAATTTTTTGAAATTTAGGTGTAATGACATGATTCAACAAATTTTTTTAAAGTATGATTCAATAATTAATTGGACAAAATAGAAATAAATAAAATGATAATTCACTTAGGACATAATATATATATATATATATATTTATTTATTTATTTTTAAATCTCAACCGAGTTGATCAATCCTCCAATTAGTTACTAAATCGCATCACTTCATTCAAATTTCATAAACGGAATGTTATATCTACATTCTATCGATGGATGTAATATAATTATTGAAGATAATAAAGATGTAAAAGAATGAGCAGACAAATATTCAATTCAGTTTACAAACATAATAAACAATTGAACAAGCTGTTAATTGAATTAAAATTTAAAAAATAAATAAACAAAAAAGAATAAAAGGCTAAAAAAGAAAAAAAAAAAAAAAGTAGTTAAAGGCTTACGTTAGCGGATTCTCCACCAGTTTCCAAAAGGATTCCCAGAAAAGCATGTCAACCAATTGTTTGGTTTTATTTGATAAAAAAAATAATAAACATAAAGAAATATAAATAAATAAATAAATAAGGCAAAATAAGCCTATGGAAACTCCAAAGGACAAACCTGTCTCTTTCCCCCACCCTATTTTTATCCCTTCCCTTCCTAGAGGAACATGGAATCTCATCCACTCTACTTTCTAAACTCCATTTATAAAAAAGCTTTAGTTCATAATTTATATTAATTTACTCATTCTAATCTTCCATGTTGGACTCTTAGTCTCTATACCTTCAAAATATAACAATTAATTAGTTAAGGCATTCATGACTTCGCTAAACATCATATATTCGAATTTTCATATCTTCATGTATGATCTGAACTTTAAAAATTATTAATTTTTAAGATGTATAATAAAATTATATGACTTAACTATGGACTATCATATTCCAAGTAGCGTCCTTGTCAAATTATTTTCTTTTTTTTGCCTACTACTCAAGTAAAAATAACATTCTAAATTTTTTTTTTTTTGTCTTAGATTCAAACTCACCATTGATGATAGAATTAGAATAAATATTTTTTTTGTTTCCTAGATCACACAAGCTGCTATATCGTTGCTTTATGACCGATCTCTAGTTTTGATCTTCTCTCCCAATCAAATATATCAGGTACGTTTACATATCAAAAGTTCATCACGGTCCAATTATGACTAATATCTATAACAACCTCTACATGAAAATATAGACAAATAAATCAAGATAACAAACCTCCTCCAAACTCAAAATTAAAGACACGAGCTTCAAATACTTGTCTATTCTAAGACTAAATTAAACAAGTTTGTCGACAAGAGTATAGCTCAACAGTAAATCAAATCTACTTCTTCTTTTGAAGTCAAATTTTCAAATTTTCGTACGTACGAAAAATAATAAATTATAACAAATTCTTTAACATAAAAAAAATAAAATTGTACAGAGATTTAAACACAGCAATATGAATATTTAAGGATGTACGATTGAACGAGTGATTCTTCCATATGTCTGTTGAACTTTTTTTTTTTTTTTTAATATTTTTTGTAAATTTGTAAAACAAATGTACATCAGAATATGTATAAATAATATAATAGAAAGTGTGAGTTTTTAGTACAATGTCAGAATAGGCCCTCCCTTCCCCTCCACAGCTTTTAATTTACACTTTTTTTTTGGAATTTCCTATCTTGCTTTCGAGATCTTGGCCTTGATGCTTAGTCAACATTCTCTCAAAAAGCCACCATTGATTTATCACCCACATTCTTGTGTTCTAAAAAATTAATGCTTATTTATTCAATTATATCTTTTGTATAGTTTATAACTCATATCATTATTACTTATTAAAGTTTGACATTATTATTTTTAATGGAATTAGCTTTGCCACATGGCTAACTCATTTTATCTACTCATCCTAAACCTTAATACCTTAGTACAACCGACCTAATTAACTTATTCCACCAAATAGAAAACATTAGTAATCTATCTTTTGAATAGATGTCATATGTTTTGTCGGTTTAAGTTGAATTTTGATCCCTCCTTGAGATCCAGCTTGTAAAGAAGAAAATGACGGTCTGTAAAACAGAGGTGAGCATTCCGAAGATCAAGTTAATCAGTCTCAACGTGCAAACTATTTGGTATTATGCCGAGCAATAAGATACAGTACAGTATTTATAGACTTTTAAGAATGTGAACCGATGTATGTCACTCTGCATGTCCCGAAAATTTCGACGTTTATTCGAGGGCTGTGGTAAGTGGGGGAGATAAAGCGATTGCGTAGCATTAAAAGTATATGGTCCATGAACTCTCTTTTGATCAGACTCTTTGGTAAGATTTCAAGAGTAGGTTATAGGTCGAAGGAGATACTTCAAGCTTTACGCAATCATTCTCCTGACACATAACATGTTGTTATATGTCCTCTAATATGGGTAGAACAGTAGAGACCAAACTAATTTTTTTAAAACCAACCAAATTCGAGCACGCCTCAAGACACCAATTACTATTATTTAGATCGAAAGTTTAAATCTCCTCGTATTAAAAAAAAACCTTTAAAACCCCACGACACAACTAAAACAAGCCTCAAATTGGAACTTAGAAAATTAAGAGGATCAAACTAATCTAAATATAGCACTCTTGAAGTCATAGTTTAATTAGTTTTGGTTTTAAATATTATTCTAGCCAACTTTATATTTATGTTATTCCACTTTCTAAAATTTAAACGATTATATATAATCTCTCAACTTTTCTCACGAAATAATTTGAACTTAAACCAATACCATATTTTAATTTTTACCTTATTTTTTCTTAATGAAGATATTTAGGGTGATATTGTAATCATCTATTAGTACCTTTTTACACATAATTAGGTGTACAATTACTTTGTTGCATGGATTACGTATGATTCCATTATTATGTTTTTTTTTTTTTTTTTGTTATTTGGTTTTAAAAAAAAGATTTAGTGAGCGAGAGAAAGGAAGAGAGAGAAACTGTGGAAGCAACATGGCCAAAAAGGAAGCCTTTTTGGGTTAGTTAATTAATTAATTAGGGCTTTTTCTTTTTAAATAATTAATGTGAGACATGAACTGGATTCTTTGTCTTTCTCGCGTAAAGCATTGGCTTAAAATTCATAACCAAATTAAACCCTTTTAATTACTTTGGCTTTCATGTTAAGGCCAAGCCATATGACGCATGCAATTCTCGCCCTAAAAAAAGAAAAAAAATTCTCCATCACTAATTACAAAATCAAACTAACCTAAATAAAATATCCGTTAACCATAATTCAAAGACCTATTAAAATATTTTTAAAGTACAGGATCAAATAAACTTATGAGGAATTTTTTTAAAATACAACAAAATAGGGCCTAACCTTTAAAATTTTAAGATGAAACTTGTAATTTAATTTTATAATAATGAGTTTATACTTTTTAGAATAAAAAATTAGATCAAAATTACATATTTGAATGACGGTTCTTGTTAAAAATATCCACATTGATTAAATTTACTAAAATCAATCAACTTAAGCTTTGGAATTACGTGGTTCAACACGATACAGTCTATATTTGAACTGCATGTAATGTTTTTGAGATCTACAAACCAAACACATTTACATAAATTCAAGCTACCTCCAAACCCAAATTTGTTAAAAATTGTGGGTCAAATATTCCAATATATATTGCTCAAAACCTAGAAAGAAAACATATATAAAAAAATTCATTAACAAATGAAACTACAACATTTGTCCACTAATTTAAAATTGACACTTCTTTTTTCTTTCTAAGTTTGTCGTAATTTGTAAAGATATTAAGTCATCAACCATTAGACAACAAATGAATTTAAACTCTCATGGGACTCAAATAATTAATCTCTATTATTTATAGCTCAATTAAACACTTTTTATTACCCACATTTTCAAGTGTCGTCATTTTCCACAATGCTCTTAAGAAATCAAAATTGATGTCTTTAAGATTACTAAAAAAATGTGACATCATTGTCATTGTCCTATTTCCTTTCCATAATTATCATAATTTAAAATTGTAATTAATTTAATTAACTTCTGTTTAACAATTTTTTTTAACGCGAGTTAGTGGAAAAGAATCAAAGAGTGCACAGCTTTAATGTGTATGATCGCATGCTATGCATAAATATTAGCTTTCGAAATTAATCTCAATTTTGGGTATTTTACGCAATATTTTTCATTAATTAATTATCTTCTTAATTCAATATATATATTATAAGTTGCATTAATTAATTACTCGTTTATTTATACTAGAAAAATCACCAAACTATCACCATCTTATGAAACCCTTTTCTTTGGGTTTTGTGTGGGTTGTAAGTTTAATCGAATTTTATGATTTTTCAAAATATTTCAAAAATTATGACAGTCTTGAGTCAAATAGTAATTAAAAAACAAATAATTTCATAATTATAATTAAAATAGTCTCCTACGCCAATAATGAAAAGAAAATTAGAAAATGATATATTTTTTTAATAAGGTGATACCAATTATCAACCTATTAGCATTTTAAATCGGTTGACATTGTATAATAAAATCTAATTTCAAGTCTTAATAAAGTTTTGGCCTACTTGAATGCTCTTAGCATGCAACTCAAAGAAACATGAATCACAAAAGATTTAAGAAACTCTTGACTCAACTTGAAAGGAAAGTTCGATGGCTAAAATTTTATTATCACCGATAAAACAACCTAATGGTCAGACTTTAGATAGCCTCCCAACTAAATCATAAATTTCACATCATCAATCATAGCGAAAATACAAAAATATCCTACCTAATATGTTTAAGAAATGATAAAATTGGAAAGTAATAACGAACCTAAGCATCGTTCAACTAATTAAAACAAGGAAAAAAATTTGAAGTGTAATAAAATTACATTAAAAATACTTAGATAAAAGTGTATAATAATTTAAAGTCGAAGGATTGTTCATATCACTTTATGATCAACTAATTTTAATATTGGAGATATAATTAAAAAATGTTAAAAATTATATAAATGACTAAATTATATTTAAGGAAAAATACATCGGTACTCGCCAACCTAGCGTAGCTATAAATATTCGTTGACTAAAAGTCTCCAAATTAAAAAAAAAAAATGAAAAGTAAAGAAAAAGAAGAAAAAAACGCGGATCGGAGGAAATGGGAGAAATAAATAAATAAATGAGAAAGCGAAGTGGGTGCGTAAAGCAGTTTAGGAGCCAATATTTGACCAAGTGGGTGGGTGCAGTGAGCAAGGATGGTGCTGCGGAGCCACTCCGAAACCGGTAACATTACCTGATCTGACGCAAAAGCCACTCCGACATGTGGTTTGTTGCTTGACGAACTGTCGGAGAAAATTAACTATTTTTCGTTTTTTCACTTTTTTTCCTTAATTTTAAATTATTTGAAAGAATGTACTGTGCACACAGAAAATACATTTTTTAAATTTTGTTTAATATATATTTTTTTTTACAAAGAAAACCTTAAAACTAACTCAACCAAGTGGAATGCAACCATTCTTATGTTTAAAAGTAATTTTGAAATAAGTATTCAGTGATATAAAGTCATTTTAATATTTATTTATTTTTAGTGTAACATATGGAAATGGGGATCCAATTTAGAATTTCTTGATTGGAGACATATATCAATTATCGCTAAACTATGTTCGTTTTGGTTTAATATTTGGTTCTACACTTTAAAAGTATTTATTAATACATTTTTCAATCAAGTGTGTGCTAAAATAGTGATAAAGTTCTCTTTTCCACCCTATTGGATTACGAACTTCTAAAATAAATAAATGACGTTAATGGAATAATTAATGTAGAATTTCATAAAATTTAAATTTTAAGTATACTGGGATTTGAAAATTTTCTCATATATGAAATGACAAATTAAATTAAATGCCTTCAAGCATATAATATATATATATATATATTTTTTTTTTTTTTAAATAAATTTTCACTTAATTTGTTAACTTTTGTAACCTTAAAATTTTTAACCACTTGATCAAACTTTAATGAACTTTGGACAAGCAGTAAAAAAACTCTCCTCAAAATCAAAACCCAAAAGTATCTGCTGCAATAATGCTCAAACCTAATCAACTCAATCAAAACAAATATTCGTTAGGGGTGAGTACGTTAGTGGTCCTCTCGCCAAGGAATGCATGTTTGAGTCTCAGCTTGAACATATCAAAGACGAAACAGAACTGGTCAACTCTCGGCCTCTACTCCCAAAGTGAGAGCCCAGCTTGATCCCAACATGGGAGCTAACATGAACATACTAGCCAAAGATCTAGTAACCACCAACGAAAAATCCACTGACATAATAAAAGGGGTACGCTTCCCAAAACATCCCCATACAATGCAGAGTTCATCTATCACAAACTTATGCGATTTCGATGCAATATAACCCACTTTAGCTTGACACTAGTTTGGACTAAGTTCTAACTTAAGTTTCTGAGTGTACGTGACCAAGTAATATATCGGTGCGAAGTTCTATGTATAGATACTTGTCTCGGCTGATAGGTGTCCACTTCGAACACGAAACCGACCAACGTGTCATTTTGTCCATAATCGTTCATCAACAATCTAACCCGGCCCCAACCACAAAAATCAACCCCAACAAATAAACCTTTCTAGTTGAATCAAACTCAAAAGGCAACTTTTCCCCCTCTTTAACTCCAAAGTTATGCCCACATGGGGCTTAAGCTCAACTCTCAAGAAGGGTGATCTCCCACCTCTAAACTCACAAAAAGGACCAATTTGATTAAATTTGCAGTACACATAGAGCACGTTGGCAATAGCTGTGAGTTTCCTTGAATGGCATACTCTCTTTTGCATTATGGGAAATGGTTGAGTGGAAAGTTTGTGTGATTGCAGAGATCTCAAGTTTTGGCCTTGTCCTTCTTTAATGGCAATTTAAGGTTGGCCATTGGTATAGTTGATCTTGTCAGAGAAATA
Organism: Momordica charantia; assembly: GCF_013281855.1. NCBI lineage: Eukaryota > Viridiplantae > Streptophyta > Magnoliopsida > Cucurbitales > Cucurbitaceae > Momordica > Momordica charantia. Next base: position 4,129,143 of record NW_028275163.1, on the reverse strand, counting down.
ATAATAAGAAATATAAATGTTGAGTGAAGAAGAAGGCTTTAAGATCATCCAGAAGCCACAGCCTCAGCCTCAGCTGGCCGACACAGATGGAAGCGTGACACAGCGTGTAGAGGATCACACATTGATTTTCCCCTCCAAAAAATAATATGCTTCACACATTAAATTCGTACCATTTTATACCCCTATATGTATTTCATATTTTTAGTGCCTTCACACATGGATTATTATTTGTGGAATCCCTGTAAAACCCTAATGTTAATTCATTACTGTACTAAAAAAATATATATATTAATTCACTACTTTACTTCTTACACCCATGTTTGCAGTACGTGTTAGTTTTGTAAAGTGTGTAAACAAATTTTCACGTTGGTTAGAGACATTTTCGGTGAAATCAAAAGCAAAGCCATGAAAATTATATCCAAAGTGGACAACATCATACCATTGTGGAGATACTTGGAGTACGAGGGATACCATTGTCCTTAACAATACGATATGTTGGTATTAGTTGCATTTTATGGGGTTTATATATGAAGTTGTGTTTATTAAGTCACTCAACTTTAAAATATGTATGTAATAAATTCTTTAACTTTCAATTATTGGACACAAAATTGAAAGTCCATACCTACTAACACTTTTTAAAATTTAAGGACGTATTGGACACATAAGGATCTATAGACACTTTTCAGAGACCAAATATATAATTTAACATTCGTTCGAAAAACTAAAGTCCACATTTATTTCTTAAATAAACAATCTTTGATCTTTCTCAAATTCTCGAAACTCCAATAATGAAGAATATAATGTTGGATTTCTTTACTTTGGGCATAATCCTCACGATTTTGCTTTTAGTTTGATCCAAGACCTCGTACCATTGAACATAATTGTCTTCATCTATATACCATGGATCATTCCCTTGCCTATCTAATATGAGATTTTGTTTGCATTTTCCTTACAAACCCAACATAATTTTATAATTTAAATTCCAATATATATACTATGTGATAATATTTAACGTTATGTAAGTGCATATTTGGAAATCGATGGCAAATGGATTCATCAAATCGTAATACATTTATCCTATCATGCCTAAGTATGACAATGAAAATGAAAAATTATAGAAGGATCGTCTTATATAACATGGTACATAATTATAAAAGTGACTAGTTAGGGTGATTTTTTGGACCAATTACATCAAATAAATTTGTGGACAAAAATACAAAGAAGAGAGATTTTTTTTTTTTTTTTTGAGAAATAAAGAAGAGAGAAATTTTATCTCCTCATGAATTAATTATATCTCTGATGTATCCGGAAGCAGTGGAGAAAAATGAGGCAATTGAGTAATGAATTCTTAATCCTAGATTTCAGCCAACATAATCATTTGATGCCATGAAAAACATAATTAATTAACCTACCAACCTCAACCTAAAATTCAAATCTCATCATGAAGTATTGGAGAAAAACCAAATTTTAAATTATGCTTTTGTTTAGCCTTTTTGTTAAAACTATTAAATTAGTAGCATTTGACTAAATTACTTTGAACTTATGATTATGAATAAATTTATAAGATTTTAATATCTTAAATTAGGTGGCCATCCGGAATTTGAACTAATTTCCTTGAAATTGTTTTATTTTCTTTTGTTCCACATACTCTATTGTCATTAAGTCTACCCACAGTTATCATAGTTAGATGGTCAAAAATATGCTATACGAAATCGTGAAAAATCAAGTCTAACTTTTAAAAACAAAAAAGATAAATTGTTTTCATTTTTAAAGTTGACAACAATTTCAAATGTGTTTTCCCAAAAGTTCGTAGAGACAAACATAAACATAATGATAATTAAAAATCTAAACGTGTAATTAAATTGCAACAAAAAAGAATCATAGATGGGGGAATAGAAAAATAGAAGAAGGGAAATTAAAATAATGAGAGGAATAATTGGAATTAGAAATTCAAAGGGGGTGGGCTGAGATTGATGTGGTGGTATTTTAAAAGGGAGTTGGTCTTGTGTTGACTCTTTAAACCCATATGAATCATACACACACCAATCAATTTAGGGCAAACCCATTTTTCTTTTATTTATTTTTTTTCTTTTTTGTGTGGATAAAATCTAAAAAAAGAATAAATATATTTATATATATGCAAAGAAGAGCAAGAGAAGAGAATGAGAATTAAGGGAAATCACTGTCAACAAATATTTGGGAGAATCTTTTTGTTTCCTGGCCTTTTGTTCTCTTTCCTTTGGAACCTTATGACCCAAAAAAAAAAAAAAAAAGCTGCTAATTTTTGGACCAATATCAACATCTTCTCTCTCTCTCTCCACATATATTTTTCCCCTAATGAATTAAAAAAAAATTAATTCCCACAAGAAAAAATTAAAATGACTAGGAGAGGGGTTTTTGTGAGTGGATCACATTGTATTCTTATCATTTTGTTTTGCTTCCTTTTTTTTCCCATTTTTGAAAAATGAATTTTGACCAATAAGAAACCAAGACGAGTTGTTAAAAGGGCATAAAAATGGACATCCAAACAATTAGAGGGTCTTTTTTTTTTTTTGGTATTTCTGAAAATAGATATATAGACAAAACAAGAAACCAAAAGGAGTTGTTAGAAGGCCATAATCATTCTCCCAAATTACATGAATGCTGATCTTGTATATGTCCACTTTTTTTATGTCAATTTTGCCAACAACATGAGCTATTTGATTCTGGGCCATGCATCCATTTTTCCAACATCTTCGTGCCTTCTCTGTAAAAGATTCACAAAATTTCATGGATTTTCCAATTTATTAAGGAGAGAATATTGAGTTGCCACAATTCACTCAAGACAACGTGAATTTCAATCGTTATTATATCCCACTTTCGAATAAGGTATTAAATTTTCATCGACATTTCTATATGTCCATGAAATTCGACATTGACATTTCTATAATATTGTAAAAAAAACGAAATATAGAAAATGTCAACATAATATCACTAATATGATTATGTATACCGTTAATATTAATAATTTTTAACTTATTTTAAAAGTGTGAAATCATTGTTTATTTAAATATTTGTTGTGAAATTTTTTTATAATCTTCGAGAAATATTTAGGTTGACATCAATTGCAAGTTCACAAACTGACATATAAGAGGGTATGCATTTTATATTTAAGAATTTAGTTGTTAATATATATATATTTTTATCAATAATTACAGTATGGGAGATCGAAATATCGACCTTAACGATGGTAATAAGTGTCTTATCTATTAAGCTATGCTCGGATTAAACTTATATTTGATAATTAAAAACATTGAATTATATTTGAGATGTGAGTTGGCTAATTAATTAACTGATAGAATAGGTAAAATTACATTATTTTTTTAAATATATTACACAAATTTCCAAAATTAGAGATATATAGGCAAATTTGGATTTTGAAAACTTGAAATAGTAAATTCACCCTTTTTTTTTAAGACTAAAAATAGTGAATTCACCTAATATTATTCCACCCACTAATTACTACTATTTGAAGCAGTAAGGTCCATTTTAATATTCTTCAATAATCAACAATGTACGGCCTAACCTCCCATAATAAAATCATTTTTTGTTGTTAGGTTTTTTTTCTATTACCCCAGAGTCCGCTCTTTGAACTTTTTGTCCCTATACCTGTGGCTGTAAATGCACCCCAAACTATCCATTGGAGACTTGGTGTTAGGGTTTTTGATAAATACTCAATTATAAATCATAGAATTTATTGATATTTATTTTAAATAACTAAAAGGAAAAAATGATTTGACATCAATTAGTACGTTTAATTTTAATTTTAATTTCTAAACTTTACTTACTTTTTTGACCTTGTCCGTTGTTAGTAAATAAATAAATAAATATATATATGTGTGTGTTAGTAGAATGAAAGGAAACGAATGAAGGAAGTAATTTAAGGGAATTTTTCATTTTTAGCCATGTACTAAATCTAGGGAACAGATTACCTCGAACATAGAAACTTAATCCTAAACTTCGAATGATATCATAGTACAACTAATATCTTCTGGAAACAAAATCTGAAAAAATTATCATGAGCCAATGAATAAATAACATAAAATTCAATTAGCAAAACATTAAATATTAATCTTAGAATAACAAAAAGTTAATAAAAATATAATTTTAAACTTAATATTTATTCATTATATATATATATATATATATATATATATATATACAAGTAAAAAATATCAATTTTTCTTTTTTTTTTCCTTCTAAAATGTAAAGAGTAGAGATTCGAATCTCCGAAAACAAACCTGAAGACTTGTGTGGAAAAAAAAAAAAAGAATTTCACTTTGTGTTTGATTTATTTAGTGAATTTGAAAATATTGTGCATTTTGTAAGGTAGTGTTTGGGCATATTGAGGAATTATATAATTCAAGTGGGGTGAATAGGCCCCCACCACCATACCTCACTCCTCACTACCCTCTCCCTCTGCCACTTTTTTCCACTACAAATTCACACCCTTCCTTCACCCCTTCCTTCTCACACTTAATTATCCCCTTCACTTCCATCTTCCTCTCCTCTCCTCTCTATCTCAATACCAAAAAACAACACAAAAACTTGCCTCCTCCCCTCCAATGGCGACAATGGTGTATCGAGGAGGCCTTCACCTCTGCGTCGAATCTCAATTCATCGAACCAACCTGGCCGTCTCGCATCGCCACCGCCGCTCACTTCAAATTACCCTCCCCGCGCCTCCCTCACCCTGCAGTCCAATTCGCTCTCGAATCATGTTTTCTCGATCTCGATTCCTCCAAATCCCTAGATCAACGCCACCACGGTAATGAGATTCTTGTCTCCAATTCCGACGCGATTCCGACGAAATCCGACGAATTAATCGACGGCCAGCAGAAATCGGCAATGGCGACCAAGGAACAACAACAAGATCGGGGAGTGGAAGCCTACGTTCATCCGCTCGTCAAGCGCTCTCGCTCCACGGCTCTGAGCGAGAAGAGCCTGGCGCTGTGTACTGAGAATTTAGGCAACGAGACTGGAGTCGATTTCGTCGAGGACGCCGCCATTTTTTCCGATCTGAAAATCGAGAACGCCTCGCGCTCGCCGACGAGGAAGCGAGTGAAATCGAATCTTCAAGGTAACAAGAAATTTCCTCCGCCTTTGACCACAATCGCCGGAACCGATGCGATTCGCGTGCGGTCCTATCGCGAAGACGGCAGGTTGATAATGGAGGCGGTGAAGGCTCCGGCGCGGCTCTCGTATTTCCAAGTCGAACGAAGCCATGGCCGCCTTCGACTGAGCATTTTGAAAAGTACCACTCCCAAATCCGAATTTGACTCCGCGGAAGAAGAAACAAAAGACGACGTTGAAGTGGTGGGCAAGGAAGGTAATTATGAGAAAGACGCGGGGCGGAAATTGGAAGAAAATGGAAATGGGGCTGAAATCGAAATACAAAAGCTTCAGAGGCCATGCAGGTTCAACAAGGCGGGGAAAAATAATAATAATAACAACAACAACATTGACAACCAAAAAAACAACACGGAAATGTTATTACTGACCCGGGAACCGCTCTCCCTCTGGGTCGCTACTTCCTAATTAATATTTAATATTAATATTATTGATGATTTTTAATTTTACATCATATTTATTTATCTCTCTCTTTCTCTGTAATCCTTTATATTATCCAATTATTCCACTAATTTCACGTCCCTTTACTCCAATTTTAATCTTTTATTAAACGTGCTGACGGCTGCCCAGCCATAGAGGGACGGAAACGCAGATGTTTATTGATGGTGATTAATTTTATTTTTGCCTCCACCCGTTAAACAAAATCAAAGTTATTTTCCAACGTCCTATGATAACTCAAGTTCACAAAAAAAAAAAAAAAAAAAAATTCTTTTGTCATTTTTTTTGTTATTTATGACGAAGATAACATATTCCACGATAAGTTTGATTTCATTCACTTCATGTTCAAACCATGTAATGTCATTTCCGAAAATTTATGACATAATAGAAAAAGATATTAATATTCATGCATGGGTTCATTCCTATTATTGTAAAGTCTCTTTTCAATGTGGGATCCTTAACATGCGTCCCTTCAAGATTGTGGTTCTTTTTGGTCCATTGATCTTAATTGGATGTTCGTTTGAGCGTTTTGGACTCTAATACTATATTAATATTCGTGAGATTTCATCTTAAGATTAATTGACAATGAGAAGATTAATTCATGTTTATTATATAAATTATTATAAAATCGAAGTAGGATCCTGGACAACAGAGTGGAGGAAGGACAGAAAAATCCAAGAGAGAAGCGTACGGAGAGATGGTGGGGGTGGTAGTAGATGGTGGTGTCAGTGCGAAACAAAGAATAATAGGAATTAGGTTGCTGAGGGGTACTACACAATGTGTACTGATGATGCTCTTTTATTTTGGGTGTGTGGGGGAAAGGGATTTGAGGGTTTTGAGGGACATTAAATGAGATATTGAGGTTATGAATTAAAGAGCACATGCAAATTGGTGCCACGCTATGCTCCGTAACAACGACCAAAAGTGCAACTTGGAGTACGATCCACTGGGGAACCACATGCCCATCCATTCACCCGAGGTGGAGCTTCTTCTGCCTTTCAAATGCCCTGCTCCGTCTCTATGTACGTACGTATGTATGTATGGTTATGTCTATGTCGTTGGGAGTCGAGTCGATGCATGTGTGTGCTTTATTGTGTGTGAATGTAGAAAAAGGTAAATATCTATTTGGACTACTTGGGTTTGGGTTGAGTACGATGGTTGAGCGTCCACGTACTGGCTGTACCCACCGTTTCTTTTTCTGGGGTCGATATCAACATTTGTAGTAGCTCATCCAATCTCTGATAGACCTGATCCGAAAAAATATGGTTTTGTGAAGGAAAATACGTAAGGTTGACTGGTGAGTATATTGTGCTCATCCCTATTTAATGTTTGACCAATAAGAAAGATGAATGGAAAGTAAAAGAATTTTTTTCTTAATAATTTATTTTTCTTTCGCTGGGGATGGGTTTTGGAATTTTATAGTCAAGTTTTAGAGGCTGATAAAAAGATAATTTTTTTACCTTTTACGATGTTGTTTGGAAAAAGAAAGAAAGAAAAATTTTAGGGAGTCTATTTGATAATAATTAAAATTGTTTCTTTTATGGAGATTTTTCTTTATTCTCTATTCTAATCTGTTTTCAAATTCTTACAAAATATATATTTTTTTATTTATTGGAAAAACTAACAAGGAAAATATTTGTATAAAACTAAAAGTAAAAATATAGTTATTAACGGGGATGTAGTTTTTTCTTTTATTTTGAATTTTATAAGATTTGATTTTTTTTTTGTAAATTAAAAATATCAAATGAATAAACATTGGTACACGTATAGATAAATATTATCTTATAAAAAATTAAAAAACAAATTTAATTTATATTTGACCTCTTGTAAATGAAGTAAACTATTCGATTAAGATATTATCTAATTAACTTCATGCCAAGTATTTGTTTTTATTCCAGAGAAGAAGAAAAAAACAGTGCCAATTAATTATTTTAAAAAGTATATATTATATATGCAATATATAATAATAATTTTTTTTTCTTTGATACGCAATATATTATAATTATTCCTTAAACATTGGAGATTTTTTCTTTTAATCTTCTATACTCATATACAAATTCACTCTTAATTTCACGCCTACGCTCACAGCTCTATCCTATTACTCGATTTTTTGTAATACCAAATTTCACTCATGTTGAAAATGACAATAGAATATAATTCATTTCAATAAACTTAAAAAGATATGGATAAGATTTGTCTCAAAATTTTAAAGAAGTGTCTCCTTGGCTTAAAAATATGTCACAATCACTGTTGAATATATATATATATATAGTTTCTATATTTCGATAATTATATTTATTTAGTCGTGAACCAAAAACAACCAATTGAATTGTTATGTTTTGAGTTAATCTATTTAATCTTTTCGGTTAACATCATTTTCAACAAAATAAAAATATGACATATCCACTTGAGACTGCTCACTAGTTGTATTTTAGCATGCGGTGATACACAGTATACTAGAAAAAATTTTCTCTTAGCTACGTAAGCTATTAGTCTTATGATTGAGAGTGAGTTTGAACTGTATAGTTATTCTCTCGTTTGTTTTTTTGAAAAATTTATAGATCATTCTCTTTTAATCACTTTTCGTGATGAATTCACATACTCATATGATCATAAATATATAAAAAGTTACCATAAGTTACCATGCAAAATTTTGCACTTTTCTTTTTCTCGAAAACTTTTAGCTTTTGTCATGTTTCTTTTTCTTTCTAGTTCAATGATTATGAGGTATCAAATAAAATCATCGATATTTAAAATAGTAGTATAACTGTATTTGGATTGGTTCTTTAACCATGTTGATAACACGTCAAATTAGCTGATAAAACGAAAGAAAAGCATGCATTATATTATGAAAGGAAATTAAACTATGTGATGTTTGTGAACTATATAACCAACGAGAAATATTTATATTCATAAAGAAGGAGCAAATTGGCGCATGCAATTTGCTACCTAAAATAATTATAAATAAATGTGAATAATTATATTTTGCCAAAAAGGCGAAACCAAAACCAAAAAGCAGCTGGGGGATGCCAGGTAGAAAGGCAACAATAATTTTTAAAAACGGAAAACGATGTCGTTTTGTCCAAAAGAACTCCATTACCCACGAAAGTTTCCGTCAATGCAATCCCACCCAAAGCCCATTTTATTTGACCTAATCCACAGCAGGATCCGACAACCAATGGGAAACCTCCACGTGTACAAAAATTCATTACGCAAAAGCCAAAGGGAGCAAAGAAGAAAGAGCCATTGATCGTTGTTGTTGGATATTTTTCAAAAGGTTTAAATCTCATTTACTTTTTTTTTGACATTTCTTGGTTTCTAATTTTCAAAGTATCTATTTTAATTCTTCAACTATCATATTTATTTTATTAAAATAAATTTTTTTCAAATATTAGTGACTAAATTAGATATTTTGAAAGTTTGATTCTTTTTTTCTTTGAATTGAGAATTGAAAAGGGTTCGAATTTTGTTTTGTCTGGTTTTTGCTTGCTCATTAAGTACTTGGAAGCTGCGGTTTGTATTTAATTTGTTCAAACCACTAAAAAAGAAAAAGAAAGTAGGCTCCATTATCCATCTTTCCATGCTATCGTAAGACAACATATATGAAAAACATGTTACAATTATTAGTTAATTTATACTATTCAATTATTAATTCATTACTTTTTCTAAATACAGACGTGAAGAGTTTCATAGTTCGTAATATCTTTTCTCTGTTTTCTATTTTTTTAGAGATATTTTCATAATTATATATAAGATTTTGAAATTGAAAAACATAAACCTAATTTGTTTATTATAATGTTTTTTTCTATGTATCTTATTTTATTAAAAGAGAAGCATGAGAAACCATGAAAGAAATAGATATTATTGCATGTTTGAGATTATCTAAATCTAGATATGTTTTTCTTACATAATTTTTATTTTAAAGTACGAATTTGTTTTCATTTTTTCAGCCACTCTCTCTTAAAATAGTTTATTTTAGTACAACATGTTAAGAAAGGACCCCTCTTACAATAGTTAATCACTTTTTTTTCACTTAAAACTTGAAAGTATATAAAATATAATTAAATACCCTTAGGTTTGAGGATTTCTTTTTTACATTAATTTTATTTTTTTTAACAATAAGTGCTTACGAGTCAACACCCTTGCCATTAAGAAAATGTTGAACTGAGAAAGTTGATGAGAACTTACAAACTTGGTATTTTAGAGATACCCTAAATCTTGTATGATTGATCAACAAAGTTTGATTAATAAAGCTCTTGTTACGTTATTGTTGTTGTTAAAATGCATCAAAGATAGTATCTGATCTGATCTCTATGTGATGCAGCGTTGTGACGTTAGGGGGCCTCTGATTTCGCACGTGGGAGATCGAGACGCTGCCCCCCGCATTAGTGGTTGGCCCACCACCGGAAGCAGTCAAACGGAGGCGTGAATGCAAGATGCCAGTGGAATGATCGGTTGGATAGAGCAATGTATACGTGCTTCAGGATGAATCGTAAAACCTCTTAGTTTGCTAGACAATTTGGTTTTAACTAATGAATTTCGACACTCGATTATGACGCCAATCAAACGTATCACCTTTAACTTTATCTTCTTCTTTGCTACCACTTACAATTCGACAACTCTTTATTTTTTAAAATACATAAAAAATATTTTTTCTACTCGTCAAAAATTTAACAGAGGGTCTAAATATTTAAAAAAAAACAGAGAGAAAATAAAAGGAAAGAAATCTATTAAAGTATAGATTGGACATAAAAATCAGAAACAGTAATGAGTACGATGGGCAACAATAAGGGTGTCGATAAAAAGGATGTTAAAGTGTGATTTTGGCAAAGATCCTTGCCATTCATAAAGGCTCTCTTGTTTTGTTGGCACCTAAATTTCAGCCAAATTAAAGAAATTCTAGTTAAAGACGATTTTGAGACTAAATAAATTAAATTTTGATCGTCAGTGAAATTAGTAATAAAAGAGGCATAAAATTGAAAAGGAAACAAATGAGTAAAAATGTGTTTGATTCAAATTTTGACCAAATCTACGGAGCTCAACCCTATGGACGAGTTGATGTTCTGGCAAGTAGCTAGGAGACCCGTAAAAAATAGTAAACACTCTTACACTCAAGTCAGTAGCTAACCAATCTATACTCGAAAGATAATATAGTTTCGCCTACTTGAAAATGAGTCGAGAGGTCTCTAGCTGTTGTAGTACATTTTCTATACGGGTGTCCTCCAACTGTTAACTCAGACGTCCAGTACGGAGATTACGATTTCGACTTTGCTTAGATCGCAAGTGGTAGAAGTTGGGGATCTAGGTCGGCTCATCCCATAAATGACTTCTCAGTCGGTCTTTTGGATCGGCTCAGATTCTTTGGAGAGTTTTGAGTGACATTCATGGTTCAATATTATCGGTCTTATTGCAGACACATGGTCGGGGACAAATTGCCCTCCAACAAAGAATTGGAAAGAAAAATTAGGGTGAATAATATTTTTAGTAAATAAAATTGTGGTTTTTTTTTCTCTCTTTTTGGCTTTTCCAGAAAGCTTTTTTGAAAATCTTTGGTGCCTGGGAGTGGCGGTGGCAGTGGGAAGAAATGTGCAGTAGGCAGTATATTTAATTTTATGTGAAGAGAAAATTTTGCAGTAGATTCGGTTGTAATTTTCTCGGGAAACAAAAGGAATTTCTGAAGATTTTGACGATCTTGCTCCACCCCATATCCAATCATGGGCCCCACCTCTCCCGCATCATAATAACCACCCTAACGCCTAACTCCCCTTCTCCATTTTCTTTTTCCTCTTTCTAATTCTTAATTTGCTTTTTAATGGATCCTAAATTCGTAATTAAATCATTCTATTGTAAAAGAAAACAAAATTATGTTTGGTTAAATTATTATTTTATTAATACGAATATGTTATTGGAATAATACTCTACACTTGAAACACAGTTCAATCTGATGCACCCATCAATAAAATTCATTTACTTCAAATGGTACGTATGTTGGTTCAAATATGTTAACAAAATAATGATTTAATAATACAACAAATTTTTTTAGGTTAAAATACTATTTTGGTCGTCTTGTTTTTTTAGCTTTGGTCATTTATCTTGATCTATGTGTTTTCAAAATGTTCATTTTAATTCATGTGTTTTCAATATTTTTACATTTTAGTCAAAAATATTCGTTTCAAAAAGTTGTTATTTTTGTCACTTAATTTTATTACACAATACTACACTCTTGAAATGTAATCAAAGGATTTTGGTCAGGGATAGAATTTTGTGTTAAAAAATTTGAAAATATAAATTAAAATAGTCACTTTTTAAAAGTATAAATTGAAAGTACATGCAGAAAATGAACCAAGTTAAAAATATAGGAATTAAAATGAACTAAAATTAGATCAAAATAGTATTTAAATTTTTTTATTTTCTATAGATGGATTTAATTAGCAATTTTAATACATTAAGGGGTAAATTTGACTCTCTCACATATCTGGGCAGTTTTTTATTTCTATTTTTCTTCCTTCACCAGCCAAAATCCATGGCATCTTTTTGACCTTCAATTACGAATAATGAATTTTTCCTTTTTAGATTTTGTAATCATCCCCAATTTCAAAGGAAGATGTCGAGCAGTGGCTGTCATGTCATGTCAGCTTCTTTTTGTACACGGATTTCCTTACATTTTGAAAATTCAATCCAGATTCTCAATCGACAAATTATTTTATGCTTTTCAAAATATATTTATTTATTTTGTGCTTTTTGTTTTGTTTGTTGGATTGAAATTTAGGTTGGTTGCAGAAATGACCCTATGAAAGCGTGAAGTTGGAAAAAAATAGTAGACTCAATCAAAAAATTATAAAAGTGGTTCAGATGAGATCTTATTCACATCAAATATATTAATAAACCAATGATTTATAATATATTGAGTATATTTTGCTCATTCGTAGTTTAAGTATAATTAATTTAATTAATTAATAAATCACTAAATTTTTTTTTTAAAAATAACATTGTTTTAATTTTTAATTGAAGAAAAATTATCTTCTAATTTTGCCAACAAAATATTAGCATAATATTAACACAGTATTTAAAGCATTTTGCTCCTTTCTTAAAAGTAGGTTAACTTCCTTATCTTTATATTTGTTGTAAAAAGAAAAAAAAACTTGAAATTTTTGTTGTTGAAAAGGCTTACTATAGTTTTCTTTCTTTCTTTAGGATAACAACACAACTAGACATTTTCAGGCACCTAATTACATAGATGTCTAGAAACTCTTGTTATTTATAGATTTGTCAAAATTGAGACCTCTTTGTGATGGGACCATGGAAAAATTACCAAGCTACTATATTCATATATTTTTAATAAATAAATAAAACTCTAAACTTTAAATGCATTGATTAGTTATTATATTTATTTAATTATTTATTAAAATACTATCATTTAATCATTGTTGTAAATATTTATATTAAATTATCATCCATTTTCACTGGGAAATATTACCTCTAAAAATGTAATAATAAATATGATATAATGACATTTATTGAAGGCAATTTAAGGGAAAAAAAACTTATTTAAATCTTGTACATTTGTAAAAATGTACACCTGTGAAATATAATAGAAACAATTTCTGTTTACTTTTGAGAAAGAGCCCAAAAGTTTTTAATTTTAATTATGTGCCCTTAGGCCTATATGGGGCTGTGTATAGAAAAAAGCCCAGAATAAAATTGGGCCATCGTGCAATTATCCGGGCTCAATGCTTGGTTGAGGCCCACCGAGCCCAACAATTTTAAATAATAGCGCATATGAAAGTTTAGTTCAATTATGGGCCCCAAAAGGCATAAAGCCCAAAATCATATTGGACCGACATGTAATTGTCCCGGCTTCGCAAGCTCTGGGAAAGTAATTGGGTGTCTGATTCATTTCCGGCATTCTGAACCCTCCTAAACCCCTACCACCGGCGGAGGGCCTTCAAGAATGGGGAAGAAGAAGCATAAGCGGCCGGAATCAGAATCGGAGGCACTTGACAGAGGCGACTCCGAAGCTCAGCTCGTCAATGGATGTTCTCCTGAGAAGAAAAAGAGGAAGAAGAAGAAGAAACTTGAGAATGAAGAAATTGAGGGGGAGAAGAGGGAACCGGTTTCAAAACCTACAGTGAGCATTGCGGTATCCGGTTCCATCATTGACAACGCTCAATCCCTTGAGCTTGCCACCAGAGTACGCATTTTTTTCTTTTATAGGCGAGTGTTTTTTCGAGTTCCTGCCACTCAGAGGATGATATTTTGTTATGCCTTCTCTTTGAGATACTTGATTTGTTCTCTGGCGATGTCCCAACTGAGTTATGTGATCTTCCCTTTTTCCTTATGTTTCATGATTTTTTTTTTCTCAGTTGGCTGGTCAAATTGCTCGTGCGGCAACCATATTCCGAATTGACGAGGTCTCCGTCTTTCTCTCTTTATTTTTTACATTTTGAAAATGCTGGTCCGATGTTAAAGAAACGTTGCTTCTTATTACATTTGATAAAAATACACTTTAGGAGGTAAATTCCAATGTTATAGGACATCCTTGGAAATGCTCAAGTCAGGAAGATAATTTTTGCGTGTATCAGGTGGTGGTATTTGACAGTGGAAGGAACTCAGTGACTGGCTCGGATACTGTGGCAGCGAACAATTCTGACGAGGATGAAAGCGGCGCTGCTTTTCTTATAAGGATCTTGAAGTATCTTGAGACACCACAATACTTGAGAAAAGCTCTTTTCCCAAAGCACAACAATTTGAGATTTGTGGTCCAACCTTAAATTGCTTGGTTGCTTTAATCAATTAAGTAACATTTCCTGTTTTTTTCCTTCTAATCTTCCGTCTATCGTGAATTTGGTTATAGGGGATGTTGCCCCCGCTTGATGCTCCCCACCATTTGCGCAAGCATGAATGGGGTCCCTATCGAGAAGGTAAATAGGTTCTGTATGTGAGGAGTTTATTGTTGCCTCTTCTGTTTTGAAATTCACTAGAAAACTCGCCACAAAGATTCTCTAGATTGTTCAATTTCGTACTCAAGCATTGTGTGGGTGTGGGAGGGGGTAACAAGGCACTTTCCATTGATATCAGTACACTAAGCATACAAAAATTATAGCTTTAGTTGTGTTAGACCCAAAGATCTTTGTTTTCCTTTTGAACTTTGGGCCATACTACAGTTCCTGGAGATGCATCATCACCTCGCACCAAAACACCAACGATATTGAAAAGTTCTAAAAATAGCAAACTGATAGAAAAGGGTACTGGAAGAATAAGTGAAGCTGGCTTCCGTCATTTGACCTGCACATAACGCAGATGCTTGTGTTTAAAAAAAGACCAGGAACATCTTAGTGGCAATTTTTTAGTCGATTCAGTCCTGCGTCCAGATGAAGAACTTCACTTTCTCCAGCCGAATCAGCCCCTTACCTTACAGATAGCTTTGTACATATCCTCTTTCATGACTTATTTAGTGGCAGCATGATTAAGAAATGGTGATTTGCACTCCCACCAACTCTGCTGAGGAATGGAGAAGCCAAATTCTAGTGTCTACTCGGTTTCTTGGTTTCCTGCCATTAATCATTTCCAGCAACCTTGAGAATTTGTCCATCTCTTTCTCCTACAGATTTCTTCTACTCAAACTTCATTTACTTTTGCTAGTATTTATTTTCCTAAGGTTCCCAATGCCCAAGCTTCATTTCTTCGTTGGTGCTCTAGTTGACTAGATGCCTAAGCTTACTTTTCTCCTAACGTTCTTTCCTTTTTCCCAATGCCCAAGCTTCTTTTTTTTTTTTCCTTTTTTAGAGTCTATAAGACATTGCTAGTAACTTGTTCATCTTCGGGCAGAAAATTTCTTTAAAGATTGTGTCATAGTTTGTGAGAAGTTTTCCGCTCATCATTGATCACTTTTACATCTGTAGCCTGAGAAATCCAAGTTTATTCTATATATTTCAAGAGGCTCCTAAAAGCTGAGTTTAGGGCTAGGGCTAGGACTATATATATTTATATATGTACCTGTCTGGCTATATTGTTGGATGACTTCTCATTCATTATGTTGGTATCCTTGGCTACTGCATTTCTTCTTGTTCACATTACATTTTGGACCTCGTTTTGTCATGTTAAACTTAGGTGTTACCCTCACACAGAGAGAAAGAGCTCCGGATGCTAGAGGAACGCCAGTTGATGTTGGTCTGAGTAAGGTAAAGCTATTTTTTATTATGGCTTCCTAGTTCTATAACTACATGTATCGATAATGAAAACATTATTTTTTTTGGATAAGAAACGATTCATTTCAAAGGAGACAAAAGAACAAATATTTTGGATAATGAAAACAAATTTTCTCCTACATTAAGCGTGAGTGGTGCTAACATGTTGAGTTAGATGGATTGGAAGGTTTAAAGTATGCTAATTCAATTTCTTTGTACCATTTTTAAGTTCAATGCTCCCATCGACCATATATTACTTAAGTAGGTGTTTTTCTTTGGCTTAATAATTGCATTTAAATTATGCAGAATGTGGTAGTTGATGAAGTACTTGAACCTGGAATTAGAGTAACAGTAGCTATGGGAACTGATCGCAATTTACTTGCTGGTAATATCTGATACCTTTTTTAGTACATATTTAATAAAATATGAAAATTGACTAATTTTTCCTCACAGCTAAGCTATAGATGCCTTGATGAGTATTGGCTTTATGCTTGTACTTTTGAGGTCTGCAATATGGTCCAATGTCTGCAAGTATTAAGACAAAACTTGTTGAAACTGAAATAGAACATAGAGACCGAAAACTTCCTATCCAAAAAAAAGAGACCGAAAACTAGAGTTTTGTAACTTTACTACTTTAGCTGCAATGCAATACATCATTAGACAATATCCCATATTTTTTATCTGAAAAAGTAAAAACCAATAAAAGAGTGACTACTGCCAAAGCTTGTATAACTTACTCCTGATATCTAGCAACAACCAGTCGTGTCTCTTAAACAAATACATAATACAGACTTCTAAAAAATGACAAACCAACTTCTATTCTGGATCCCCCACCAAACTTGACTAATCCAACAACAAGAAAGTACTGATAACAAATTTCTAAACAATTATGAAAATGTTTCCAACAATCTTTTCTTTATGCTGATGTTCGACATTCTAACAAGGGTTGACAGTTCTTTTCTGCAATTCTTGAAAGGGTATCAAACCTATTTCAGTTGATTTGATAATATCCTTTGTGCACTTAAAACTAGATGATGGTATATTTCTTCTCCATTGAATGATTGTTACAACATGAGATTCTAACTTCTGGACCCTGTATTAGAGGAGAAATCTTGTCATATATTTATGCATGAATTTGACTTCAAATGGTTGAGGTAGGTAATATTTCAGCTATTGTCTGCCACAGTCATAGTTCGGCTCCCACTTTCATGGGCATTTAAGCCAGTATATAACCTTGTGTAGCCACAACACCATGAAATAATAGAAATGAATTTATGATCATTTTAATGCTCAACTTACGTGTATGTGTCATGCCAATGTGATTATGTCGGAAATGGAAACTAAGATTTGCCGATGGAATTCAAGATCTTAAACTTGATTTCTCCAGATCTACCCCGCCAGGTTGCCTCATCCTCAAGGCCTGTGGAAGAAGGACTTTATTGGGGTTATAGAGTGCGATATGCTTCTTGTCTGAGTGGTGTATTTAAGGAGAGTTCATACAAGGTATCTGATTATACCTCTCGATAAATCTTTTTAAATTTAATATCATATTCTTAACATTTTGTTGTTTTATTTCAAGGGTGGTTATGATCACGTGATTGGCACCTCAGAGCATGGAATGGTCGCTAAGTCCTCAGAACTAAAACTACCCTCTTTCAGGTATTTTACTTTAGCCACCCCCATGTGACCTGGATAGTTTGTTTCTAGCTGATACCTTAAGCATGTCATTTCTAGTTGATTTCTCGGTACCTTTATTCATGGCTGAAATTATCATCTGTAGTATCATTTGAACTATATTGGCAAGGTTGAACTCTGCCAACTCTGGAGAATTTTTTCTACCCCCTTCACGACATCCAACAAACTTATAAATTACAATTGTGTGCCTCTCTATATGCTTGCCTCCATAACATCATTGTTTGTAATGGAAAAATGTGTCCGAGAGGGGCTTTTAAGGAAGCAACAGCGTTATAGGCTTCTTGTCAATTAAATGTATAATGAGCCTCTGTCTTGTGCACCTTATCATAGTTCAAAAGGCAGTGTAAAAAGGTTCCATTTTTTTAACTAATACACATTTTCATACATGGGTAATTCTCTATCCGAGCCATTCTAAGCTGCAACTCTTTGGGCGATTGTTCTATTTGACAGGCATCTTTTCTGGTCCCGCTTTCTTTTTTCCATCATTAGTTGACTGATTGCTTAAATTTGCAGGCATCTTTTAATTGCCTTTGGTGGACTTGCCGGCTTGGAGGAGAGCATCGAGGAAGATAACAGCTTAAAGGTGTCCATGTTTAAAATGGTGTTCTTTGTTTGGGTTACTCCAGTCTCCAGTTCAGAACTGACTATATTCTTGCCATTGTTTTGATCTGTCAGGGTAAAGATCCTCGCGAGATCTTCTCTTCATACTTAAATACATGCCCGCTGCAAGGAAGTCGAACAATTCGAACAGAGGTACTCCCCCTATTCCCATCTCCTCTGTTTTCTTTTTCTTCCCTACAAATTTACTGATGCATACATGGGTGGGATTGGTGATTAGGAAGCAATATTCATCTCTCTCCAGTATTTCCAAGAACCGATAAGCCGGGCGATGCAGGTGGCAGCAGATTAGATTAGAATGTTCAGCTTCAAAACATGTGTTGTAGAATCTTCAGAGTTCATGATCATCATGTCAATGAGCTCTCCCGCTGAACTTGGCAGCTGATTCAGTTTGTGTTGTAATTGTAATTTTAGTTGTCCTGGAAATTTGGGACACTTTAATTAATGTCTTGTTTTGATTTTCTAGGCCTAGAGAATATGGACAAGATTTTTAGGGACGGAGGAAACATATCCACGATTGTGGGTAATTGAAACGGTCCCATTTTCATCACAGCCAATGGTGGGAGTCTGGGCTTCCAAATTTTTTTATAATTAAGTAATGATAATTTGAATTTCAAATTTAATGAAATATATTTTCAACATGAATAACTCAAAATTAGTAAATGATTATCACATGGGCCTCAAAATTTTCAAAATCTTAAAGGTATAAATGTCATGGTTTTTAATTCAAAATATAAGTCCAAGTTAACCAACAAATTTTTTTTTTATGCTTTTCAAAAAAATTAAGTTAAAAATACATCTAAGATGTATTTTTTGTTTTGTTAATTACTTTTTAAAAAATCTTTTAAAATGTAAGCGAAAAACTAGTTTTTAAATTATTTTTTTTAATTTAGTTAAAAATTAAAATGTGAAAATATATTAAAGAAATTTTGAAAAATTAGGCATAATTTCTATTTAAAAAAAAAACTAGAAACAAAATAATTTTAAAAAGTCTATTTTCTAAATAATTTTATGCTAATATAAGATAATATAATCGTGTGTTATAGTAGCAGTAATAGCCGTCAATATAAACCTAATTTAATTCAACAATAATTAGCACCTGTCTCTGGTGAATTAAATCTTCTAACTTTGTGCTAAAAAAAATTAATAATAGGGTTTGTGAGATTACTCCATCCACTTGAAATAGAAAATATTGGCTTCATGATGAAAGGACTTAGATTGCTCCAAATCAACATAAGCAAAGGCTTTAAAGTCTTCACTGAACTACAGAGCAAGATCCATGACAACAAAGAAAAACATACAGTTCATTACAAAAATTCCTATTATCACTAGTCTCCACATAACGACGACAGCGAAAACCGAAAGAATCCTACAACTACAGGCATCTATTACTATGCTGCTCGTCGAAATTGTCGAAATTCCTGTTGATTGGGGCTAGATTAGATTCAACACTTAGAAAGAAAAATGAAAAGTCTGAAACTAAAACAGATGCCTCTCTTCAAATACTAGTCTAAGAGACAAATCTTGCAACTAAACTACATCAAAGTGCTCATAAATACAGAACCTCTAGTTCTCTTGAGTAACTTCAAGGTTCTTTAGTTTCGAACCCAATTCATCTTCGTCATTCTCATCCTCTACAGATTCCTGATCGTCGCCATCTCCACCTTCAGGATCATTTTCATCCAAGGGCCCGAGAAGATTCGGACACTTCTTGAAAATATCATTCACCTCATCAATGCCTTCATCAGAAATGAAATTTCCATTGATGTTCAGCAACACAAAACCAGGCTTCTGAACCAAAGTTTGAGCCAAAACCCGAGCCCCTGCTCTCCTTATTAAGTTGGTGCTCATATCAACTTCCTTCAGGTTGCTGTGACCTTCCAATGACTTACTGATCTGGATGGTTCCCTCGTCCTTCAGTTCATTCTCAGACAAATTCAAGCTGGTTAGATGTAGCTTTTGTGCTATGCAAGCAGCTAGTACGGAAGCAGCTTCGGCTGTTATGTCGTTCCCAGCCATCTCCAAAACTTCGAGTGCAGGAGCAGTTTCCTTGAGTACATTGGCTATGGCAATTGCACCTTCATCTTCCAAGTTCAGGTAGCTCAAATACAATTCCTTGAGATCTGCATGGTATGAAAGAGCTTTACTCAGAGCAACTCCACCCTCCACTCCAAACATGTTGTCCCGCAGATCAAGTTTCTTCAATCGGGTACACATCTCGAGTGCTATAGATAACGCGACTCCCCCCTCAGAGTCTATCCTTGTAGAGGAGCAACGAAAATCTTCCAGTAGAGGAGAACGCTTAACAACTTCAGCGATAGCAAGTGCACCTTCATCGCCTGTCATATTATTATGAAATTGAAGGACCCTAAGCTTCTCCGTCGAAGGAATCAACTCGGATACCGCCTGGGCAGCTTCCTTGGAAATGCCATCATTCATCAAGTAGAGCTCCTCTAAACAAGTTTGGGATTTCAGAAGAGAGCCAAAAGCTCTAACACCCTTCTCACCTAAGGCATTGTTTGAGAGGTTCAGGGACCTCAATATGCTGCCTTCTAAGGCATCTGAGAATATTTTCATGACTTCTAGAGCTTCCGACTCCGGTCTTCCTGCAATAAAATCAGAGAGGTCCACTTCTTTTAACTGATCCTTTAGGGATGCCAGAATGGGCTCAGTAACACAAGCTGCTTCTAAACCAAAGCTTCGATTGCTAAAACATATCTTGGTATAAGAGTTCCCGAGCTCTTTCAAAGGCTTAAGAAGTTCTTCAGCTTCCTCTGCATCGATGAAGTCTCGTCGACCCTTTGAAATGTCAAAACAGGTTTCACGAGGAGCACTAATGACATCAGATCCAACCTCCTTGTCCTCCTCGACTCTAGGACCTCTCTTAAGAACCTCGAGAAGAAGCCTGCTACATTCCTTGGCATAAAGTTGCACAGCAGCACCTCCATCACCATCAGGCTGTTTCTCGTAATTCTGATTAGCTGTAACAAAAGCAATATCTTCAATTCTCTTCGACTCATCTGTGGCCTCTTCCTGACTAAGAGTACCATATTTTTGGGTGAAGAAGGATTTGCTGGTAAGGTTATTAGTCATCCGATCCACAAGCATTTTCCTAGTATTTTCACTAGGAGGCCACAACTTGATAGAGAATGGCCTACGTTCGGAATTTGTGATTACAGAGTCCATTATCAAAAGTGCTCAAAATCCAGCTGCCTACAGCAGGTAAAATAAAATGAAACTTAGAATTATAAGGAATATAAGAGTTTTGAAAAATAACACAAGTGTGTAGTTCTCTAGAAAACCTTAGCCACTACGTAAGAGAAAGACAAATTATATGATATACAAGTCATGAATCAAAAACCCAGTGGACTAACATATTATACTTATCAGCACACAAGCACAGCTCAAAGAAATTTTCTTCATTTCCCATTTTTTTACTTCCACCAAGCAATCAGCATATCGTTCCCGTAGTCCAATAAGGAGCAGCAAGAAGGAAGAATATAAATTGGAAGAAGAATGGATAGTAGAGGCAACAAATATTCAACTTAACTTTGTAAAATACAAGATAAATAAGCAAAGATCCAGTAGGTTAACACTGAAAGTAGAGTGTTGGCAAACCATTTCTAGCTAACCCCATTTCTCCCTCACAATAAATCGAAGAAAGAAGCAAGAAATGCTCACTCAACTCCATATCAGAACAAATCCATATCCAGCTCTGCCAGAACTATTCACTTCAAAACTACTTCATATTATCCCAAACAGGAGAAACTACCGCTAAATGTCAAATGCACTAGAAGTAAGCCATAGAAGGAGAGTGTCGAATAATATTGTGGGTTTTTACGATCAGACTCGTTCAAGAACAAACAAAGAACAACCCCATGAGAGAAAACCATACATTGGCAACATCTATCATGGATCTAACGCAAAATAAAGCTTCACACACTTAAAAATGAAATAGAGAAGAAAATGGAAGCAACCCCAGAAGGCAAACAAGCAGCAAAAAGAGGGGAAAGAAGAAAACCCTAGTCATGGAACGAAAAGGGAACAACAAGAGAAGAGAAAAGAACCGTTCTTCACCTGCTGTAGATGGGAAGGAGAGACTGAGAAGAGGGAAAGTGGGAGAAGAATTTGGAAATGGGAAATTTGGATTAAAAGTGTTAGGAGGCGAATGGGGAGTGGCTCGGCTTTCGAGGGTTTGGGCTGCGTTGCGTTAGCGCTTAGCATCCAAATGGCTGGAGCCGAACAGAGCAGATTGGCAAATTTGAACTTTCAGATTGCCCGGTTTCGATTTCTGCAAATTTTCTTTTCTCTTTTTTTCTTAATGTTTTTCCAACGATATATTCCTCATTGTTTGGGCGGAAATAAAGAAGATTCTTAATCCATCAATACTCGCTTCACTTAGTTTTTTTTAGCTGCGAGTGTCTCGATCGGGCCAGTTTGAACACACTTGTCTTACAGGCCAACCACCCGATCCTGCTATATTTGTTGTCGAGAAACATATAGCTATTATAGGATTTGAACTCATTCGTTATCAATTAACTATTTATCTCTTATTACCAATGAACTACCCAAGACGGTTATTATTGAAAGTTAAAAAAAAATACAATAATATAAATTTTATTAAAAAAGGAAGTAATATGTTGTGGCCAGCTTAACAATAAGATCACAAATTATATCTACAACTATATTTATGGAGTGTATCCTAAAAATTGTGATTGAAAAAATATTTTAAAAAATAAAATAAATAAAGATGAGCCAAAACAATCATTTTTAAACAGTAGAAGATCAAAAAAATGGAGATTCCAATGTAGATTAACTAAAATAAGATTTAAATCAATTTTTAAAAATTAAAGGACTGACTCTATGATTAAACTTATGTATTAAAAAGCAGAATTAACTGGAAAAAAAAAACAATAGTAAATACTTTTGCTTTTGCATGAATTTCCAATTATTTAGAAAAACATATTGAAGTATATTTGCAATTATTAAAAGCACTGGGAAAAGCCAATCATATAAAATTGGACCCATGATGCTCCAGGGAGGATATGAATTATCATGAAAATAAAAAAAAAATGAGTGTACGAATCACGTGGGTAAGTTTAGAAATTTAAAATCACAATTTGAAAATGTAATATATGCATGTGGTGACTCTGAAATATATTTTTTCTTCACTTTTCAAAAAATAATAATAATAAATATATATATAATTTTTTTTTCCCAACAAACTCAATCTCTTCCATCATTTCTATCATATCAAAATTTCTTTTTCCACATGATTAATATCATCATTTTTTTAATTTTGATTCTCTCTAATGAATGCAGTAAATAATTGTAGTTACGAGTTTGGTGGATTCATGCACTCCCTTCTAATTAATCATAGTTTTTAATTTTTATTTAATCTTGCACTTCTAAAATGTCTATCTCACTCATACTTTAATTAAAATTAAATTGACTACAAATCTCAATTGATATTTTAACCTCATCAGTCTAGCTCAGGTCAGATCCAAGGTCAATATTCAGTCTAATCCAATCGTTCCATAAATTAGATTGGATATCAATATTTATTTTTTAAATTGGACATGCGTTTGAGTCGAATTTGAATGGTTAGACTAACCATAAAATATAATATATATTATATATTATATATTAATTATATTATTAATTAGTATTTAATATGGCTTTTTTGTGTCATTTTCATTCACATATAATATTCGAAAAATAACAAAATACAATTTATTTATTAAGGATAAAATAACTACAAATATTATATAACAAAATTTATTGATAAATAAGAAAGTCCATTTATAGGTCTAACTCAATTAAGAAATGGGCTATAGACATAAAGCTACTCGAAATCTAACTTAAACAAGTGTTTGAGATTCATAGAAATTGGGCTTTTACTTGTTTAGACCACAGACGGATCGGATCAGCCCAATAATGAGGGTGTATATTGGAACATAATAAAAATCTCTTATGAAAATGACTGTATAGTTTATTTTGATGTCATAGAATATCTAAAAAAACGAAGAGAAAAATATAAATGAAGCAAGCAAGATAGAAAGTGTGTGGAGGAAGGATTTGATTTATTGAAGTGAGAATTTGTTACAAGAAAGAAAATAAAACTAACCATTAACTAACCTTAAATTTCTCTTTCACCAACACCACTATATCATTAAGCCAAACTTAAGTACTAACATGATAAATAAACATTTTTGCACTCATTTTTATCAAAATATTGTTTGAAAAACTTGAATATCAATTTGGATTTTACAAGGGAAAAGGAAAATATTGGCTATAAGCCTAGAATTGTTTCTCTTTTTTTTTCAAGTATAATTCCAATAATTCTGGCCTTTTTCTCTAGTACAAGTACAACCATATTTGTGACAGGGACATCCATTAGACTTGGACAAAATACAATTTTTAAACGATTAAAAATATAAGATACTAAAAATATAACTTGTTTCATTTTTTGTTTTTAAACATTTCACTTTTTATTTTTTGTTTTTAAGAATTAGGCTTGATTTCTACCATCTCATTAATATGTTTTTTACTCTTAAAAAAAATTGACTTCATAGCCAATTTTAAAAAATAAAAACAAATTTTTAAAAATTACTTTTTTTTATTATTTTTTGAAATTTTGACAAAAGTTGATACCAAAATAAAGAAAAACACAGATAAAATTAGTATATATACACTTAATTTTTAAAATGAAAAAACAAAACAATTATCAAACAACCCCCACATCTAATTTAATTCCATTTAGTTAAATAGATGTTTCTTATCATTTCATTATACTCCATTGCTCCTTTAAAATCCTTCGAAGTACTAATTTGTACAAAATGGAATGATATGGAATTATCATTTAAAATTCTGAGGTGATTTTAAAAACCCCAATTTCAATCCTTGTTAAAGAGAGCTTCACACAAACCCAAGGCAGTCTTAACTCAAACACCCTCATCTCTTTGAAGAAAATATCATATCAACCATCAAATTTAAATTGAAGTATAATAGATGTGAAGTATTTCTAGTGGCAAATTTACAGTGTTCTCAAAGCTTAATCATTTGGGAAGATACATCAATTCATAAAACAAATGCAATGCATTCCAAGGATAAAATTCTGGTTGAGAACTGAGGTCATTCTATCTACGCAATGGTATATTACTTGAGACTTTATACAAAAGATTGATCAAAACCCTCACCATTAGAGAGAAAAAAAAACAGAAGGATAGTGTGCCATAAAACAAATTAACTAATTCGAACCTCAATCTAGCTCGGCAGCAGCAACCAAATCTACCTCTATCTGTACATCGTGTTTGGTTAGAGATGATGAAATTACGGGACGGTGCAGCCATCTACAGCCGCAAGCTGTGAAGGTTAGGCTTGGTCAGGGCTTTGGCAAAATAATTGCAGATCTCGGGTAGTATGCGTTGAATTAGATGAGAGTGCCTGCAAGTATTGGCATGAAGAAACACTTAGAAAAATGCAGGGAAGAACCAAGTTTTTCTATCCAAAGCCTCTGTTAGGTGTATCTATATGTTCATGACTATAAAGTAAACGTACAATTTGCTTCCATAATAACTATGGTAAGAGAAAAGGGCCCTAGATCTAAAGGTTTAACTTCCAAGTTTGTTGTCAAAATTGAGAAACTTGAAATGAAATTTTAAGTTAATTGTGTTCATAACTGGTTGACTGTGTTCAAAGAAGCAATACATACCCCGGCATCGCACTGAGTTTATCAAATTGTTCCAAGATAAAAAGGATGCACGTGTGCCTCAAAGATATGGCGTTGAAGGCTTCTGAAAGTTCATACATGCTCGAAACATTTTCCAACGATATATCCTGAGAAGTTCAAAATTAATATATAGATATATATAACAACAGCCTGAGTGACAGACCAAGTGAATGTGAAATATCAGAAAACAAAAATAATATTTGGTCATTCATAGCTTACCTGTGCAATGGTATATTCGCAAAGTCGTTTAAGTCCCTCCAAGAGATACTGATCGGCAGCTCTAAGGAGATCTTGAGCAATATCCAACGAGACATCCACAGATCCAGTGTACACAAATCTGTATGACAACTTAAATTAAATTAATTAACATAATACTACTTAAATTAAAATTCTGATAACGTATGGAATTTGAACTGTGCGAACCTCATCATTAGCTCAAAGACTTCCCATCTAATATTTGGAATTTCTATATCCTTTGCATCCTTCTCCTGAAATGCATATTAAAAGCAATCAGTGAAATTGAACATTCTGAAACAATACATACGATTATAATTCAAACTAATTCCACTCTGAATTATAAGGTCTAAGCATGCTCAAGAGTGATAAAAATCAAAGGTATATTGTCCTGAATTAAATCTATACGACCACTAATGACGAATTGGAGAAAAGATCAAGGTACAGCCATTTTAACAGGCAAAACAAAAAATACTGATCACACTTGAAATCCTAAGTCCCAAGTAAACTGGAAACAAGGATGACGGAATGGGTTTTAAACAGATTGGGATGCTCACCCGATAGCCACCATCAAACATAGCACGGAATGCATCTGAAGAAGCAAGCAAGCAAATTCTGTGGGCATGGAAGCGTCTACCTGCACATGTCAAAAAGGCAACAAAAGTTGAATGAGATTATTTCAAAAGCAATAGATCATAAGTTCTTTGAAACATGATGAAAAACATTTATCGACCTTCCACAAGAAAAGTCACATCAGACAGTGTAGGATTATTCACATACTGTTCACCCAGGTAAACCTGCATGACATATTTTACACGTGAGATGATCCATGTAAGATGCCAAGGAAACTTCAATTCAGAGTTACAGTAAGAAATAGTATCAAAATAATACAGCTATGCCCATTTTTACGGCCATAAAATTAAAGCGAGAACAAATACTACAAATTCCAGAAATTGAAAATTCATTTTGAGGGATGAATCATATATTAAGAGGCTCAAAGGACCAACATTCTCAACCTTGCCCATTAACTCTCCCTTTCATAAAGGGTTTTCATTCTCGAGCCAATGTGTATAGTATGTTTCAAATACGTTGGAAGGGATTATAAATTTGTTAACATCCTACCTGTGGTGTTGGGGACGGGGGGGCAGCATCTACAGGAGAAAGAGTCATGGCTTTATTTGCCAGCTTGTACAGGGCAACAGCACCATCAAGCTGCTGCTTGATACTTGAAGAACCAAGCAGCCCAAGAAGCAACTCCAGACCTGCAAAATGCAAATGCATTTATTCAATTATTCTACAACAAAACCTCCATTAATGAAAACCTTATGCCCCACTGCACTCTTAAAGTAAAAGAAATTATTCAAATTCTAGGAATATAACTTGCCATTATTATCAATGAATATGGTTCTCTGATCGTCAGGTGAACAAAGATGAGCAAGAGCAAGAGACACTCGTCTTTGCACGGCCTTCTCAGCTACACGCATTAGGTGTAGCAAGTGATTTAAAACCTATCCAAGGAAAAGAATGCAATTAAAATTTGGAAGGCATCCATCCATATTGACAAGTGAACACACTAGAACATTAGACGTCAAAATCCTAAAACATAATCAGGAAAGTTACAGCTTACCCTTCCATGTATCTTCTCCTCTAATCTCTTGAGTGTCTTCGCTACACAATCTTTTGTTGCCTGAAACAAAATCGCCAATATGTTTAAGTCCACGCTTGGCAAAGCAACAGAGAGAGAGAGAGAGGAAGCACCACTGCTGGATGGGAAATTGTCTTTCCACCTCCAACGATACATGTAAAATCCACTAAAAGGGGAGTGCGGTAAATTTAAACAATGAGATAAGGAAGGGTAAGTTACTTGCACTATAAATTCTCCATCCTGCAGTTTCTGAACTCCACCCACCCTAATAAAATCAGATACATTATCCTACAGAAAGAAATCAAAGATTACAACAAATTACATTAAATTATAATCACAAAGTCCAATAAAGCAATCCCCAAGTTTATATCGATATTACAGGCAATATACCTCATTATCTGCAAGACCGTAAAGAGCAAATGCTGCATTATGTTGCAAAGAACCATTTTTTGAATCAAGAAGCTTCAATAATGGCATTAAACCACCATTATGAGCAATACCAGCTTGATTATGAATTTCCTGAAAATATAATTTTTTTCTCAAGTTCAGCAAAGAAATTCACAAGACCTTATCATTCAATTCTAAGAACAACAAGAATTAAAAAATAATAAATTCAGAGAAGAATAACTCTTAAAAAAAAATAATTATGCAGATTTTTAAAATTCATTAATGGGTAAAAGATAAGCTACTCTATACAAAAGGAATACAAATCTTAAGCAGCAGATCTGATTTTGAATAGAAGATAAAGAATATAGTACCTGAGCCAACCTCCCCAATGCAAAAGCTGACATTTCTCGTAGCTGTACATCAGGTGATTGCAGCATCTCAATTAAGGGTCGAACAGCACCCCTCTGTACGATGTGAATCTACAAGTGTTTTATTTGTTCGTTAAGAAAGTTAGGGAAAAAAAGGTAATATGTAACAGAAATCAAAAGGTGAAGATATATTTTGTAGTAAAAAAAACATTTTAAGGAAATAACGGTTTCAAATATTTGTCATGCAATCAATGCATCCCCAAAATATCAGGCCAAGCCAGTATGGAAATAAAAACTATAAAACACTATATAACTATAGCGCTATTACAATAATGAATAGCTTGCCCCTTCTGTTTTCCAAGAAATCAAATAGGACACAGATTCTCATCTCTCCTTTTCAAACTAGTTACCATGAAATAAAAAAATCAAATATTTTAATTCACCTTACAATCTGAATCAGTTGCCGCAAATTGTCCAAGTAATAAAGCAGCTTCTCTTTGACTCTCAGAGCAGCAAGAACTAACACAATAGGAAATAATTAACATGATTCAGACTAATGGAGATCAACTACGTCTTCACAGCATAACAAGTAATGATTGATAAAGCTAAATGGTACATAAAAATAATGAGGAAAAAAGCACGAGATATGTACTGAAGCATAAACAAGTGAAAAGATTCCTGAAACTACATGTACTGAAGCAGTGAAAAAGAAAAGAAGTGACAAGATTCCAGAAGTTTGGAATACCTGAGTAATCCAATAACAGGTTGCAAAGCTCCAGCAAGAAGAACTTCTCTCTTTATATTTGGGGATGAGTGCACCAGATTTCCAATAACACCAACCTAAAACCCACAAACCATATTTTGTTGAATACAAAGTGAATATATCAATTTGTTAAAAAGCATGAAATATGCAAGTTTGTACACTGAAAATACCCTACCGCTTCATAATGTATAGCAGCATCCTCAGACCGAAGCATCAAAATGAGTGTAGGAAGAGCATTGCACTCAACGATCTGCCAGGTTGTTATTGAACTGGATTTAGTATTTTGTTTATTGATTCAATAAAAAGTTACACATTAATCCTCGGAATATTAATCATACGGTGAAAGATATCTATGTATATGTTTTCAACAAAATAATTTTAGAAAATGATGCAATTTACAAATTAACCGTACATTTCTTTTTTTTTTAATATCTTTAAAATATCTTTGTGAGATTCTAATTTTTTGCAATCCAAACTTATTTTGTTGGGACTAATATTTATTTTTGGGTTTATAAACACTTCTTTCGGATCTTTTCTAGATTTTTTTCAATTTTTTTTAGCATTGTGACGGTAATGTGTGATTTGCATATTAAACCTATAGTTGAAAATTGAATTCACAGCATGACATCAATTACCTGATTTTTGTTCTCATCGTTTTTAAAGGCCAATGTTCGTAATGCCCCAGCAGCAGCTCTTTGCACCTTTGTGTCAGTAAATTCAAGCAATTCAACAAGAGGAGGGATTCCACCTTCCATCCTGAATGTTCAAATCCTCATCAAGAACAGGTAATGACATGTACAAAACTTAAAAGTTAGACAACTAAGCATACCTAACCCGTGTTTTAATGCAACTGTTCTCATGAGCAAGATTTGTAATGGCATCTGCAGCTCTACGAATAACACTATTTACCGCTCGAGAAGAACCATCTTTGTGTCTCTTCAATAGGTCAACAAGGTGTGACAAAGCACCAATATCAACTATCAGTTGCTGGTGCTCGGGCTGTTGAAAGGGGGGAAAAGTAATCAAGGGGTCAGATATCATTTGCAGAAATGCACAACGAATTCAGACTGAGATGAAGGTGACAACTGATACGCATACATTAGTAAACTATGTTTTACTCCTATCCAGATGCAAAAATCCAACAAAAGCCTGAGAAGGGACTACGCAACAACTACAACTTTAGACATGCAATCTAATTGAGAGGTTGCATTTACTCTTGCATCCATGGATCCAATTCCCAGAATTTTTTGCAACATCATGACGCAATACCTATTAGACTTAGTCAGCGAGAATAACATTATTTATGCACATATTTCAAGTCCAAAATATTTCGAACGCCACAAATTTGAGCAGAGAAAAGTTCGGCTAGTACATACTTCCTCAACTGAAAAAACATGTAAAACTAATACATACACGATCAAAATGATCACTAGAAAGGTAAACTGAAAAAGAGTAGGCCTAGTAGATATAGATCAAATTTGACCTTCACAGCCAGTAGTCCAAGTGCGAAAGCACTTCCTTTCTCAACCTCGTGCTCAAACGGCTTCGGACTACGATCACCTTCAACAATAGGCGGTGCTTGTAGATGCTTGACCAAAGCAGGCACAGCTCCACCTTCCACAATCACGTTTACTACCTCCTCTGGCAACCCCAAGAAAACACAATAAATTCTAATAAACTAATAAGAACACAAGCAACAACGGCACAATCACCAGGAAAAAGGGGAAAAAAAACCCTAGAAACTGGAGAGATCTCGAGAGAGAGAGAGAAGTAAAAGGTGGAAAGCAGAAGGAGATCGGAAGAGCGTTGGGGGAAAAATACCATTCTTAGCAAGCTCGGCAAGGACATGAGTAGCACGCTTAGCAGCAGCTCGATCGGGTTCGTTCCATGAAAAAGTGGAATTGAGAATTTCAACTTGAGCAGTGACCTCGGTGAGTAAGGCTTGCTTGGCATCGCCGGTGGGCACAGAGATCTCCCGTTCCTCTTCAAATTCCTCCTCCAGTTTCCGCTTGTGGCCTTTCCTCTCTGGGAGACTCTGATCTATGCGCTTCTGAAGCTCCATAGACAAACCAGAGGGAACTTGGATAACGAGAGACGGAGAGGCTGATCCCAAAACCAAATCTGGGGGATTCGATGAAGTGGGAAAAGGGGAGAGATAGAAATGGGTTGGATTGGAGGGTAGTTTGGGGAATTCGCGCTGTAAATATTTTCAGATTTCCCTCTTCTTTTGTCTTTCGCTCCCATTTCCAGTTTTTCGTTCTGCGGCTCGCATTAAATCAAAACCGGTCAAAAAAACCAAAAACCTTCCCCCGCCGGAAAACTGCTCCTCAGGATAAACCGCCTAAAGTACCTAACGTGCGCCGTTCCGCGGTGATGGGTGGTGGGGCTGGCCCACGAAATATCAGTGGGCCCGAATGAATCCACGTTTTGTCCACAGTGCAGGCCCATCTTCCTCGGGACACGCTAATGGGCCTAATCATGGGCTTCTTCTGCTCCCGTGAAGGAAAAATGTCGACGTGGTATCATGATGTGATCCAATCGGAAGACGGTGATTGTCCACGTGTGCTCAGCTGAGAGCCCGTGAGCCCACCATTTGTGTTTTGTTTTCTTTTACATAATTATAATCTTGAGAAATTTCGCAAATGCTGTGGTCCCTGCGTTTTAGTAAATAATTGTGGGCCTTTGCAAAAAAATAAATAAATAATTGTGGGGTCCATTATTTTGACGTGAAACTGTAAAAATACAAAGTAAAAGTAGCTTCTTCCTTTTTTTCTCTGTTTTTTTTAAGTTACATTTTGTTACTAATTCATCTACCATAAGTACAGACATTTACTTCACGTATATAGCAATTTAGTAGTCATTACTTTGATTCAAAAAATTAAAAATAAAAAATTATTTTCTTCTTTTAATAGAGGTGGAAATTCAAACTCATGACTAGATAGGTACCTTAACCATTTGAGCCATACTCGATTTGGCAAAAATTAATTATCTTTCAAGGTTCGAGTGTTATTTCATTTCTTAAATTTTTACGTCTTTTTCTTCTGATTTTTGTATTTAGAAATGTTTTATTATAGTATAGTGTGTCGTTGCTTTGGGGGAAAAAGTCATGTTACTAATCAAAACATTCATTTCTAAATATAATAATGTACCAAGAACATTTGACTTGAAACAAAAATATAGTTTTTTTTTTCTTGTTAAATCTACCATAAAAGTTCATGCTAAAACACTGACATTTAGTTATTAAAAAAACACGACATTTAATAACTTTGGGAAGATTTCAAAATATTTCAGATTTAAGTTAAAATAATCATAAAACTAAACTGAGATTTTTTTATTTTGGTCGTTATACTTTCAAACACCTATTTTGGTCCATTGACCATTTTGATTAATGTTTGCAAAATTTTGACACAAATTTTATATATAATGAAAACTCTCTAATATAAAATTACGTTTACATTCCAACAAATTTTTTGAAGGTAGGACGGTGAACATGTGGTTGAAAACATACAAAAATGAAATCTAACCTTTCGAAAATACGTGAACTAAAATAAACAAAAGCGAAAAATATAAACATGGAAGTTCAAATACTAAAATAAACAAAATTTTGATCAAAATAATATTTAAATCAGTATTTTTTAACAATTTTGGGGTGGAGAATAAAACCATCTAATTTTGATGGTAACATGTGTCTTATATATCCAAATTTATATCCATTCATATATTTTTTTTTAAAATATAACAATCAATACACGATTTAGTAGAATTGTTATTATGTAATTCTAGAAACATTATAATATAAAAATATGCTTGGAGAAACTTATAATATTGGAAAATATACATTATAAAAGGAGTCTATATTTGGGTCCAAGGTTGCTTGCTTTGCCGAAGGAGCGCGGGCTACACCTACGCAGACGTGTTATCAATTATCATGAGATGGTCCAAGTCTCCTCCGTTTTGCTTTTCCTTGTCTCTTTTTTCTGTCAATTGCTTTTACCAAAAGAAACCCCCCAAATATATGTAATAACAATAAAATTAAAAATTAAAAGTCAAAATTCGCATAACATGTCGATTATCAGCTATTAATACAATCTTATATTTCTAAAAAATTACAAAAGTCTTTGAAAGTATTCTCTCGATTTCATTAGGTTTTGAAGGAGGGTATATTCCCAGTTGGGAAATGTGAAGCCAATACAGAAGTGAATATAAGAATGAAACAAATTTGAAGATGCCGCAGAGCTTGCTAGCTGAGGACACAAAATATTGAGACACTGGTTGTAACGTCTCAACGTTGTCGTAAACCTAAAGAAAAAAAGAGAGGCATGGGAATTTGAGTAACGTTTAAATGTTCGTAGCATTGAGATGGTGAGGACAGCGCCTCAACGCTACAGTGCTATTCTAAAATACAGCTTCTTTTTATTTAGGTTTTTTCTCGTGTGGCAAATCAAAACGGTGGTGGTAGACTTTTGGAAAAGAGGAATATGCGAGATTCTTTGATTGTAGAGCGTTGGCAACAATCCGTTCTCGTGAGTATCGTGCGGTTTTTCATTCTGTATCCTAAATATCTATTGTTGTAGTGTTTAGAAGCTAGGTAATCATTGTTGTGTTCATCTAAATAGTGATTATAGAGTGTTGAGGTCCATTGTATTATTCTCGATATATTGAAACATGCATATTGCATAATATTGGACGTAGCCTTGAGCTTGGAAGAAGCAGTATAATCATCCGGTGTTCATTTCTATTTTACTTGCATTTCTTTTAGTGTTATGTTAAATTGTGACTTGCTCAATTTTTGTACAAGGGAGAAAATATAGTTAGATGATGGAGAGTAGTTTGTGTTTGAGGACTAGGGTTTTGCATTCTTCCCAACAATGGTAACCTTATATATTTATTAATTGATGTGACAATTCACAATAAGGTCACGTTAAACTTTACACATATTTTTAACATGTAATAAGATACGTCGAATAACATATATGACGAAAACTATATATATATTACTTCACAAAAATTAATTGACACCCTAAGCTTTATTTTTATTATATTTGACAAGTAGGTATGGGGCCTATGGGCAACGGTACGTGAAATGTGATAATTTGGTCACAGTAGGAGTTGTCAATACTCTATTGCTTTGACTGATCAAGAGAGTTATTTCTTTTGTTTCTTGTGGCTATCATTATTTCTTTTCTTTTCTTTCTTTTTTTTTTCTTTTTCAGTTTTCTTTTAGTGAGCAAGAGATTAATTTTTGTTGTAATTAATACTGTCTGTTATATTTGACAAATGGACATGGAGATTGGTCATTTTTACTGTAATGATGTGATGTACTGCTACTGTATGTATGCTATTGATTTTAGCACAGTGCAATTTTTCAAATTTACTTGTACGTTATTATAAAATTTATTATTTAAACTAGAAGTGATTTTGTCATCATAAAAGCGATTATCGTCGTATCAAAATCACTTCCAAACACGTCTTCATTTTTTACCGTAACATACAGCTGATTATAAAAAGGAGTAAAAATAATTTTAACCTATGTCAAAAACCAGTCACAAACATGCTTAGTCTCGCCCTATAAGCTTTTACGGCGGTACTTAATGTGAATATTCCAATGGTCCCACCGATAAAAATAGTTATTTCTTTGTTTTTCTGGCCCCAGTTGGCTGTATGATCATTTTTTGGGTACTTTCAAGTGAACGTGGGAAGGTTTTGTTTTCTATCTTTCTGAATCCGTTTATCAATTTCTAAGGTTGGATATGGAATTAGACATAGGTCTTTACCATTATACTATATTGTATATTAAATATTATAAATATATATGTTTACTATTCATATTTAGCGTTATAGTAAAGCATACGTCCTACCTTACCTATATTAATAAATAGTGTTTTAGATGGATTGAATAGTATAAAACACAAATAATTGACATCTACTTATTCTCTTGAGGTAAGAAGTTCGAAACTTCCATACCCTCAATTTGTTGTATTAAAAAAAAATCAAAATACTTAGTTCATATATACATTGAATCATCATCAAGTAAGAATAAAAAATACACCCATTAAGTTTTATCTATTTAATAAAAAAAACTAACATCACTAATACTAAACAAAATAATTTTTTAATATGGGTAATAAATATTTTGGTTAAAAAACACCTTTGGTCCATATAATTTTAGTGAAGTAATAATTTAGTTCCTAAATTTTAGCTTGTAACGATCTAGTTCATGTACTTTCAAATTTGTAACAATTTGGTCCTCAAACTGGAGTATGTAACAATTCAATCTCACTAGTTTGAAATTTGCAATGATGTAGTCCCTATTGTGAAAAACTTTGTTAAAATTCTTATATATCTAAACCGATGAATGACCAAATGTATTACAAAGACTAACTCGTTATAAGATAAAAATTGATACTTAATTTTGACAAAATTTTTCACGATAGGAACTAAATCGTACAAATTTTAAACTATAGTGACTAAATTGTTATTAAATTGTTGCCTATTTAAAAGTAAATAACTAAATCATTACAAATTAAATTTTAGATATCAAAGCAAGAGAATAGGGACGAAACGTGTTGATAAAATTTTCTTCTTTTAAGTATATTATAAAAAAATAATCGTAAAAATTCAGAAAGATGGGCTGGGCCTCCAAGGATTGGGCTTGGGAGGCCGACGACGAGGGAGCCCACGATGGATCCACATGGCCGCCGCGACCGCGACTGGAAGTCAACGCCGGAAAAACTGTAGAGGAAAAAGAATGCGTGTCAAAGTGGAGCAGGGTTATGCCATGTGAGCTGTCGCTGAGTCTTTAATGAGAGAGAGAGAGGCCAGATGGGTCGTTGTTTGGCCACCGCCAACTTTTGGACGTCCAATCTAACCGACGGCGACTCCCACCGCCGCTTCAATCCCACACCTCGTGATCGCGGTTTTTTTGGTTCATCGATATTGATTGGATTCTTCCTTTTTTTTCTGGATCGATTACTCGTTTGAACATTTTAGGCTCCGATACCATATTAATATTTATAAGATTCATCTCAAAACCAATTGACAATGAGATGAGTAATCCATGTGTATTATAAACTTATGTAAGGTCCCTTCTTTTATTAATCTGATATCTTTAACACATCCAATCTAAGGTTTGGACCCCACAGATATCAAATATTTATTACATTTAAGTTCTTTCATAGATTCAAATTTAAGGCATTTAAGTCGATGTGACCAATAAATTTCAAACAGACAGATCTTTTAAGTCAAAAATATAATTCTTTTCAATGTTGGTACACTCTATATTATTTTTATTTTAATGTTAACGTAGTAAGTGATAAATAGAAAAAGTATTTATATCCACGCAGTACCATAAATTTTCCTATTAGATATAATAAAAATAGATTACTGTAAATATCTCACTATCTAATTTTTAGTTATATAGGAGTACCTACTTTATTTTCTGTGTTCAATATCATATATTTTCTTTTATAAATGCTATCTAATCTCACGTAATTTATAAATGATGTTGACATAGTAGTATTGAAAATTTTACTGAAAGAGTGAGTGGTGTTCTGTTTCTATTGACTAATGTGTAAGCAAACATTGTCCTTAAATAAATAAATGGCCTAACTTTGACCATTCTTTTCATTCTTGACAAATTTGTCAAACATATAAATTATTGAAAATTTTGTCCAAAAATCTAAATTATTGGAAACTTTTTCTATATTGAAGTGTGAACTTGTGAATCTTGGAATTCTTTTAACACTATAGTACAAGGAGAAAGAAATAGAGAAAATAAAAGCACCTACTTTTTGAGGTACAAAATTGTAGATAATTTTTTATTATTTTTTTTTGAAACAAAAGGTGCAGTAGATAAGTCGTTGAATGATAGGTGAGATCATTTGATATCATCTCAAAAGTGGATAATTCGATCCTACAACTTATAAAATTGCTCAATAATAGTTATTGGTTGATACTATAATTTATTGAATATTACCATTTAATAATTATTCAAAAAAATGTGTCATTAGTAGAATACAATACTCTTATTGAATTTGTGCATGACAATTTTTTTAATATATCACGTTAATCAATTATTTGTGTGATAGAATAATTTATTATTTTAGCAATAACAAAAATAGATGAATCTCTACTAGATTGTTTTATGCGTTAAATTGATTTAGATTACTTCGATGCTGAATTTAATTTATTTGATTATTACTAGGAAAAACTTTGTAAATATTGCGATGACCAAACTACCCAATAATTAATTTTCTTTGTATTTATTTGACAATCCAATGTAGTAGGGTTTAGATACTTACGAATATAAAAAAACATAAAAAATAAGAAACTTCGTGAATATCTCGTGAAAATAAATTTTATTCACTAAAATAATAAAAAATTTATTAATACCTTGTTAAAATGGATGTTGCTAGCAAAAGTATCAAGTTTTTTACATTGCCAAACTATTTGTTTTTGCTAATATTCATTTTGTTTCGCTCAAAGATTATTTTCCTTGAAGTTGAATATTCAAAATTATATACCTCACTACTTAAAAATTAATCATTTGATTGAATTAGTTTTCTTTTTGATAAATTCAAATAATAGTTTTTGAACTTAAGTTGAGTCACTTTTCAGTCCTTTATACTACAATGGTTCAAAACATACAAATTAAAACAAACTACATGTATTTCTTCGTCGGATCCTATTGTTTACATGAAAGAAATATCTCACTCATACAAATCCTTGACATAAACCAGGCAAAGGATTTGAATAAATCATTTTTAATAATCTCCAATAGGTTTATTACACTACGTCAATATCCTGACGTGGTATATAAATAGTAGTTGTCATTTATTTTATTTATAATATTGATAATGTTAGTTCTTTATTAACGTGAGTTCCAATAATAGTAAATAATTATTTACGAAATAAAATTCATATGCGTAACAAAGAAGCAAGTACTACAATTGTCACTAAAAAATTTCCAAGTTCATTGAAATTACAACTTAATTGAATCTCTGGTTTCTCGAATCTTCTCCCACTTTGAGATCTCCATATATAGTTTGAAAATTGAATCTTCTCACATTCGTTTAAGACAAATAAACTTATAAATCGAAACATTCAGGAAACTAATAAAATACAACATTCTCAATTTCCTCCAACCATTGTCATAATTCTTGGTGAGGTTTCGAAATCAAGGCTCAAATATATGATTAATGGATGTCCCATCAATAGCTGTTGATCCCCATTTTACAAATAATTTAATTTCTATGACCTGATTGAAAACCCGCTAGGT
Source organism: Momordica charantia (assembly GCF_013281855.1). Lineage (NCBI taxonomy): Eukaryota > Viridiplantae > Streptophyta > Magnoliopsida > Cucurbitales > Cucurbitaceae > Momordica > Momordica charantia. Next base: position 4,090,631 of record NW_028275163.1, on the reverse strand, counting down.
TCACTGCAATTTCCTCCCCCACCTCAAATTATTTTTTATTATTTTGCAAATGTGATTTATTATGTTCCTGCCCATGAATCCGCTCCACTCTGATTCCGCACCGACAATCCAAAGTCAACGAAAAGTCGCCACAATTCACGGTCCAGATCTCGCCATCCACCCACCATCCCTGCTCCCGTTTCCACGCTATCCCCACTCCTTCTCATGCAAATTTGCTCCCATTTTGCATGTGACGTTTGCTTGAGTGGTGAGTATTAATTATGAGTTTAAATATCATTTTCGTCTTTTTTTTTTGCCATTTTAAAAATTGTGGTTTTAATGTTGGTTTAAATTATAGTATTGTTTATGAACTTCCAATATATTCGCCTATTTTATTATTTTTTTTTTCTATTTCGAACATTTCTTTTTAATGTTTTGACTTTATGCAAACAAACCATTTTTTTGTACTTAACTTCTAATGAAGTATTTAACATAAATCTAATATAAAGTATTTTATTCATTACGTAAATGAGAGGTTGTAGTCACATGCAGTGTAGCAAATTAACCATTGGGTTGTCAGTTTGAACTCACAACATTTTGATCAATAGTATATATATATTAACCGATTGTTCTGTTTAGATTGGCGATTGGATCGCCAATTCGAACAGTGGATAAAAATGAAAATTTATATTTTAAATGATTAAACTTTTCCAGCTTTTTTTTTAGTAAAAAACTATTGGTAGTCAACTAGTTAATAAGACATATACCTCGTACGATTTATGGACCGTGATACAATAAGTTTGCCCATTAAAAAAATAATAATGATATCCACAATTTACTCTTTATTTTGAATATCATTTCAGTAATTTTAAAATCTCAATTTGTAATCTTGATATGTTTTTGTCCAATGTTAAATTCGTTCAATTTAAAACATTATAAATATGGTTAAAGGATCCCACGTCAAAGGGATATAACAAGATTTGTAAAATACATGAGTTACCAATTTTATTGTCAATTCGTAATTTTGAGGTGGAACTCAGGAATATTAAGAACTATGATGTACATATTAAAAAAATTATTTTCAAAAAATAAATTTTATTTAAATATTTTTTAATAGATTTTGAATACTTTATTTAAAAAAGAAAAAATATAGTGAGCGAGATTTTAACAATTTAAGGAAAAATCAAACTTTATTATAATTGTTGCAAATTAATCCACGTATGACGTGACGCAATCTCCCTGGTTAGTAGGGTTTCACTGGAACAATGATTGATATATAATTATTTCAATTTCATTTATTGTATATCGCATAGAATTAATCTGACAACAAGTTTGATGTATTCCGAATTAGAGTAAGAATATAATCTAAAATCGGAGATCACGTGCTGTTGTTATGCAAAAATTATGATAAAATTTTGATCAATAAAGTAAAACAATAATATGAATAGTACAATTATTAAAGAAGTTGCGTTGAGCATAATAGTAAAATAATTCACCTCCCATTTTGTCGAACTAAAAACAGGATTGAACCTACGTAATTAATTTGGTGCATTTTAGTAATGCAGATAGAGATCCAGCGTAAAAAAATAAATAAATACTTTCATACGACATTTTTAAGTGGTGTATTTTTAGTAACTAAAAAATATTAGTGCGAGACTTGTTAAATACAATAGAGATATATTAATAAAAATATATCATATCATAATGTCGTAGGAACTTTCAAAATAGTTAAATGACATGTGGGAGCGAAAATTCAAACTTCGAACTATTTGGTCAAATATATATACCTTAACCAATTAAAATTATAACTCAGGTTAATAGTAATTAATTAGTGTGTACGTATAAGCGTGATTTGTTGATAATGAAATTGGGTGAAATAAAATATCGTGGCTTGAATTTAGTTGGTAGGAAAAAAAATATATATCTTATGGACAATAGAAAAATTCATGTTGATCTCTCCCCCCCAAAAAATTGAAAAATACTTAGGTCACGTTTGTGAGGATCCATTTTGTACGGATCACGTTAAATGTTTGACAAAAAAAAAGATAAATGCGAAAATAAATATATATTTTAATATAAATCTATCAACTTTTTTCAATGGTGTTCAGCATAAATATGTCGTGGTCCTAAATATTTTTCATAAAAAATTTATAATTATTTGAACGTGAAAATTGGAGTATGGTAATAATTCAAGGTGTATTCATAAATATTATAAACACCTGCCTAAACATCCCTCCATCTATTTTTTTTCTTTTTATAATTCTGGAAATCACCTTTTCAAGTGATTTTTTGGATTTTGTGGAATAAGATAAAATATTTGAGACATCAATACAAAATCTAAATAAGAAAAACAAACACAAAAAGTTATTGAGAGCCAGAGAGGAAGCATTGAAGGCAGTTGACCCAGTAGCAATTTTGGAGTTTCTTAAAAAAATAAAGCAAACACATACAAAAAGAGCATGCATATAATATATGATGCAACATTTTTATATATTACATATTATTTTCTTAAAATTTAAAAAAATATTACACATCTTACAAATTATGCCGCTATTTCAGAAACCCAGCCACATGGCAAAACACAGTCGTTTTATCTATAAAAACTCCATCAGATCAAACTAAACGTCCAGGTCCAGGTCCACCCACTAATTAAAAAAAATACAGTGATATATAATTAAATTAATTACAATTAAGAAATGGTATTATTGTTCGATTCGTCGGCGTTGATGGTGTTATTGTTCTGGATTAGCGAGTTTTTGCAGTGGGCAATGGCGCCTTGGATTGCACTGTGTAGTTCTTCCATGGACGACATGTCGGCCGAGTAGTGCGTCGATCCACTAGCGGAACTCATGCTCTGTACGCCTCCTCGCCGGAGCACGCCGGAGTGACTCGGCGACGACCGAGTTGAAGATGGGCAACTCGGCAGGAAGCTGCTTCTCCCCCTTGGGTACCTGATTATAGTATATATTAATAAAATAAAAATAACATTTTATAATCTATTTTCGAACTATTGTCACATTGTTTTCTCCTATTTAAATTTTTTTATAATCACTAGCAAAGTTGGGTCGGCTATTAAAGTTCTACTTGTAGCCTTATTTTCCTTCCATTATTTTTCCCTTCACCATCTCGTCTTAAAAAAAAAAAAAAAGTTCGGTGTGCGAGTAATTACAAGACTAAAATGATTAACATGTTGAAAATTCAGCTTCAGTGACGATGTCCAATAGCTACAACATTTAGAGACTCTTGTGATGAAAATTCAGTCAAGAGTGATATCTAATAAACTACTAAAATACGTTGAAGAACTCTCGTGTCAAATTTCTTCCGTTAATCATTTGTATATTTGAATCTTTTTGTTATATTTACTTCAATGACAAGGAATCTTGTCCTTATCATCGGTAAATAAAAAAATGCTAAAACATAAACTTTTCATAAAAATCAAAATTAACGATGTATCAATTTTTTAGTAATAATGACGACAAGATTTGGTTATTACCGTTAATGGGTCAAATATTTTTTGAAACTGTGGGAAGAACGGGGAGATAATTTGAAAAAAGTGGAGGGATGGGTGAGAATATAAATTAAACAAAGTTTTTAATTTTTAAAATTTTTCCATAATCCAACTATACAAGTAGTAGTTGAGGCAGGGCGAGATAAACAAAGAAGAAGGCGAGAAATTGCCCCTCGAATTTTAAAATTTTCCATATAATCTACCAGTAATAAAATTTTGAAATTTGAAAGATTATATATATTAAAAAGAAAAAAAAAAGTCTGGCTCAAGCTCAACCTTAATTTAACTTACCTTAAGTTACCGGAAAACGAGAGAGAGAATCTGGCGCCCTCCTCAGTCTTGCCGGAAGCCAAACTGGCGGATTCCGCCGCACGAGGCGTGGCCACCGCCGCCGCCGGCGAGGGGGTGGATTTTCCAATTTTCTGCTGGACTTTCCTGAAGTACTTCTTGATGACCTCCTTAGCGGTGGAACCGATCCCTCTGCCACGTACCGGCCTAGAGGACTGAGATTCGCTGGCGTGCAGATCAACGTTGTTATTACTCTTGGGCTCCCTCGATCTGAAAACCGACGAGAATCTCGAAAACGAAAACTGCTTGCACTTCCGGTCGTGGCGCTGCCGGATTTTCTTAAAATGGTCGTCGTCGTCGGCGGGGGCGGGGCGGTAGGAGTCGCTTTGGGAGGAGGAGCGGGAGTCGGTGGCGGAGGTGGAACTGCTGGCAGTGGAGTCGCGGGAGGTGGAGGCGGTGGCAGAGGAGGAGGTGCTGGAGGAGGGGAGGAGAGTGGGGACGAGGGAGTTCCGGCGGGAGTGGTGGTGGAGGGGGAGGAGGTGGCCGTTGCAGAAGAGGTCGTCGGCGGGGCAGAGGGCGGTGGAGGATTTGCGGGGGGAGATGGAGACGGTGAATTCGAAGTCGGAGGAGGAGGAGGAGGAGGAGAAAGAATTTTTGGGGGACGGTGAAATTAGGGATCGGGGGTGGGATTTTATCGGATCTCTGTTTTCGATTCTCTGCATCTTCGTTTCCTCATGAAGAATGGAGAATGAAGAAGAAGAAGAAGCGTAGAGACAGAGAGAAAAAGAAAGAGATTTGGAGATTTGGAATTTGGAATTTGGAATTTGGAAGGAAGCTTCGTTGGTTATAAGACTTAAATAAAATAAATAATGGTAATTTGGGGTTCGACAAGTTTATATGTGCGTGTGTCCCATTTCTTTTAAGGCTCTACTATGTGTGTGTGAAAATAAAATAAAACTTTTGAAATAATAAAATATTGATTTGTTTTTTTTTTTACTTTTAAATATTGAATTTGAAATGATTCTTAAAAGATGAATGAGTTTCGGTTGATTCTATTGAACTTTCGAAATATTTGTCTCAATACTCAACTTAAAATAAGTAATCAATTTAGTTGTTGCGATTATTATTATGTCACTTACGTAATTACCTGCTGATGCTCAATATACATGAGTTGGTTTAGGTCGATCGGATCGGTTTTCGAGTTTATTTGACCTACCTTTCTTTGAGATCATAAGTTTAAATCTTCGTACTTTCAATTTGTTGGAATTTTGAGATATAAAATTAATATGTTAAGTCACAATATTTATTTTTATTTGTGTTAAGGTACATGGGATTAAACTTGGTACAGAAGAAGGTAAAATATCCTATTTATATTATTATTCTTTTTAGAATAGGAAATAAAGCCCTTAACCGTAGAGTTTATTTGTACCACACACACACACAGATATATATATATATATATATATATATATATATATATATATAGCATAAGTTTGACTTTTCTTAATATATATTTTTCTTTTAGGGAGAGGAACAACAACTTTTCTTAGTATACTTACACACTTTTAAATCATGCTATTTTTATAAAATTTAAAACTTTATGCTATATTAAAACAATATATATTTATTTTATGTTATTTATGTAACTACCTCAAACTATATATTTTATATATTTGAAAAGTTATAATAGTCTTATGGTGGCCTAAACTTTACTTTTATTTCATTAAAAGTATTAATCTTTTTCTTTCATTTACGAAGAATATGTCTGACACGACGATGCTTTCTTTTTAAGAATGTGATATGATTCTCAAAATAATGAAGTAATCAATTAAAAATACATTTTAAATTTATGATAATGTTTTGGTCAAGTTATATGATTAAAAAATAAAAGTATATTGAAGATTCCTTTGAAAATAATCATGTAATGTCTAAAAGGGTTTACGAAAAACTAAAAAAAAAAGAAGTTACTAAAAAGCTATTTTACTTTAATGTGAAGTCAAACAAACTCAATTTAAATACGGAATAAATGAATTATACTATAAAGCATAAATTTGAGGAAGTACTTTTAAGTCCAAATCACTCGTGAGAGCGGAGAGATATGTCCATGTTTACCATAATTTAAAAATTCACAGCTATTTATCTAAAAAATATATGTTTTTTTTTTGTATTTTTCTCATTTAATGGTAGAGATGGTATATAAATTTTTTTTAGTACAATAATACATGGGTGAAGATTCGAAACGTTTTGATTGAAGAATGTTGCTTCTAATTTGTAAGATATATCAATCTACACCATAAACTTCTAATTTTACTAAATTACATTTAAAACTTCAATAAGTATTGCAACTTTTAATTTTTTTTATGTCTTCACTTGAAAATTCATCAAAAATAGTATCAGCAAATGTGTGTTTAATGAATTATAGATTTTAGCACAAACTACTCTTAAAATATGGTAGTTATTACCATTACACCTAAACTTTCAAATGTAATATTAAATAGCAGTTGTTTGATGAATTATAACATTTGAGTTTGATTTTGATAATTATATTTATCTCTAATGTGACAGACTTAAAAAAACAACATTAAAGTTTTTTTATCATTATTATTTTTAATTTGTGTGTTTTGTAGAAGTTATTTGTATTTAGCCATCAATTTGTACAAGGCTTAATTTTGTGCCAATTTAATTTTAGTTAAAATTGTGAGTTCTTTAGATATTTTTACCTTACTTTTCATTAAAACCAGCAGTTGAATTTGTAAAAGAACAGAAGGTAAAAACTTCCAAACTTATCTAAATTTATAGTTTAAAGTTTTAAGTGAAAATCGATTAATTTTGTTAATTCAAAGTAAAAATTGATTATTATTTTTTTCATTTCAGTATTGTTGATGCAGAAATCTGGTGTAGGATCCCGCAAATTCGCATTAATATTTTTGAATAAAAAGGATTAATGAGATCTATAAAACAGAAGAGCACTAAAAACTGGTGTGCCACACAGACTATGATGAGGAGTAGTCGAGTATAAATATTAGAGTAATTAAGCATAGCAAATAGTAGAGATTTGTAGCCTACCTTAATTATGAGAGTATTTACCCTCGATTTAAAGACCTATCATGATATTTATAGGATATATTCCAGATATATTCTCTTGAATCAGGAGAAAATCTTATATGAGGATTGAATTGCAATGAGAATTTGAATTATATTTATTGATTTGTGTCAAAAAAAAAAGAAAATTATTATCGATTAAAGTCACTGTCACTAGCAATTTATATTTTTTGTGTGTCTATCCTCGCTGCTCGAGACACACCAAGTGGGCTTCGCTTGTTGGATAATGGATTGGTAACTGTACTGTTTCTTTTGTTTACACTTTTTGAAAACAAAATAAACCCATTAGCATTTTTCTTTATGAACACAACTTTTATTTTTCTTAAAAAAAAAAAAAGAAAGAAAACAACACAGAAAGATTTTCAAAAAGTGCATGCAGATACAACAAAATTCGGTTTTTCTGTTTTTAGTTTTTGTTTTTTAGTTTTCTAAAAACATAATTTTATCATTACTATAATAAATATTATAAACATTTAAGTTTGAATATTCTATTTTTTAAAAATATAAAGTTTTCACGTAAAATTTTAATTTTTTTTAAATTAATATTTGAGTTTCTTAAAAAATATATATATGTGTGTGTGTGAGTTAACAATAAATAATTAGCAGTAATAGTTATCCGACATTTTATATTTTTAATAATAAAAATGAAGACTAGTTAATAAAAAGAATTACAGGATATATTGTTATTTTTGTTTTTTTTTTTTTGAAGAAAAAACAACAGAAAAAAGACAGAAAGGGAAAAATACGAAACAAAAACATATGCGATATGTGAAGTTGCATAAGACAATCAAGACCTAACGAGTTTTTAGTTTTCGAGCAAGGATAAATGTTTTAAAACGACCATTCATATTGCAGTGACAATATTCAATCTTTTAAGTTCGTATTTATCAGCCAATCACGAATTACAATTTCTGTCTTTAATCTTTTAGTTGACTTACTACATCATATCACATTACTATTAGTGAGTGTTTATATAATAATAACTTACTAAAATTAAAATTAAAAAAATTGAAATCGTCAAAGGCAATAGACTACATTATAAATTAACCCTTTTTTTTTACACGAGTAAAACAAAGCTTACCTTCAAATAACGTACTTGATATTGTTGATGCTGATGCGAAAAAGGCCATTGGTCAAGTTGGCTTCTAAAGGTAAGTTAGGGCCGTTGGGTTATCTCTTCCACGTGGGAGTACTTGCACGTCTAAACTCAACACTAGTGTGGTGCTCTACTAAGTGCATTACGAAATTGAAGTTGTAACTTATTTGAAAGAGCTAAAATGGATAGCTAGAAGTTGGGTCTTTGATATTAGGCACCTTTAGAAATAGTATGATTCTTGTATTTATTGGAGTGCAATATGGGAAGATGCGCTTCGGATAGTTCGGGTAGTGCAATCGAAATGAGAATTATTTACCGACTTTAAAGATACTTTGACATTCAATATCATACTTCACTCGAATGTTACACTAATTAAAAGACAAATCTAAATTAATCATCACTTGATTCGTAGAAGAAAAAAAGTTAAGAATTTATAGTGAAGGAATTTCAAATAATTAATACAACCAACATGATCATAGTTCAACAATTAAAACATTTTATATATTTTTTAAAAAAGGGAAGGTTGAATCGTCGTTGTATTAAAAAAAATTGTTAACATAAAAAAGCAGTCAGGAAAAAAAGGAAAGATAAAATATGAATAGAAACATCTATATCTATCCATAACCGTAACGAGAATCAATGTGACAGATAAGCTTGTATTTACGGGAATTTACTCGATTTAAAACATCTGTCGAAAAAAAGAAAGTAGAGAAAAGGCTGAAGGATTTGGATACAAAGGATTGGGCTTTTGGAGAAGGCCAGCGCCGCAGGAATTTTGTTTTTTTTGTTTTCTCTCTTCTTTTTTTGAGAATGAAAAAAGAAAAGAAAAAAGCCAAAAGTTTGACCAGAAAATGAACGAACCAAAAATATCAAACTGAAACTACAATTTCATCGAATCGAATGTGGAAACGTTTTACGTTCACGTCTTATTTTCTGTAGTTTGTTCAGCATACGGATCACGACGTTTTCTCTGTTACTGGATAATCGAAAGGGAAAAAAATTAATTAATTTTCAAAAGAATCGGAAATCCATATCCCAATCGCTGTTGCCGTCATGGTTTCGTCATCTACCTAAAGATGCGTGCCTGTTTATATATCTATCCGGTATGAAGCTTATATGAATTGATCCTTTTTCCGATCGGATTCTGTAATACCAATCTTTTTTGTATCTACAGTAATCGGCAGATTGAAATCTTGGACTGCTCATGGATTCTTCAGCGGCTCGCCGTCGCCTACGGGCCATTCAGGATCATCTCGTCCCCACCGGCGACGACTCTTCTTCTCAGCTCCGGCCTAACGCTACCGCTGGCGAGTTTTTCACAGGTCTATCTTTTTCTCTATTCACTTCTCTTATTGGCTCTCGCTTGCTTATTCGTTTTATTCTTCTCTACGTGCGAACAACTCACCGGCGTTGTGGTAGTTTGTTCGGAATAGATTAGTAATTTTGTTTCGTATGAAAAGTTAGGGATCTGTAACGTTTCGCAATTTACGATGATATGACCATTGTCTTGGTTTTCTTTTAATCGTTCTCGGCCAATCAGAGTAACGTGGGCCATAAGAACTATGGTTTTTTTGACTTGATGCATTAGTATTGACGGGTGGTGCTTTAATGCTGGATGTTCGAACACTTGTTGGCTCTGTTTATTATATTCTGATTCTGGATTCTTTGGATTCTCATTGTCCATGTGGTGGGGGTCTGGTGGTGTGGGACGTTGTAGATAGCGCACGATTTTGGCCTAAATTGAGCGTTTTGGCTCGGATTATTTTGAATGTGCATATGAAGGAGGTTCTTATCTTTCATATTTCTTCATTTTCTCTATGTCACAAAGCATAAGTTCCAGTGCTAGTCATTAATACGCTTGATTTCAGAGAATCTAGACGTTGCCAATCATTATTTGAACGGGGGAATACCAACTACTAAAACCTAATTGTCGAAGGAAAAATGGAAAACGAAAGTTAAAACTCAGCATGTAAGTTGTGGGAACACATGATTCTTTTTATTATTCGGAGCCCAGATATGCCTCTGATATTCTGATGAGTCTACTGGTTTGGAACTTGGAAGTGGTCGGATTATCTTTTATCGAGGTAGTTGAAGTCTTTAGTGATGGGATGCGTTGGAATTTGATTGGAGGAAACTGGTTAGAAAATATAACCAGCCTTTATCTTTTTCCTTACTTTTTTGGAATCTGCATGTTGGGGGTTGTACTCTACATTTAGTAGAAGATTCTTTGGGGACTGTTCTCTGTTGCAGGATTGACATTCAATCCCAGTTTGTAATTCGGGGACAGAGGTTGGGTTTTCTAGGTGGTATTTGGATAAGAAGCGAACGACAATTTTGAGTCCGAATCTAAACAAACGGTGTGATGGAGGCGGCAAACCACAGTTCTTGTGCATGTATAAATCTAGAAAATTTAGTGGACCATCTTCTCATATATTATCATCGAATATGGAGAAGCGAGAAACGCTATTCCCTGTTATTGTAAATATATGTGATACATTATGCTAGTCGCTTCATTTCTTCTCCCATGCTTTGCTGACATTGTCAAAGTTGTTATTAATTCTGAGCAGTGGATGGCTACAGTATTGTACTTCCAGAGAAATTGCAGACTGGAAAGTGGAATGTGCATAGGTATAGTTGTTAATGTGTTGTTTGAACTTGATCTGCCCTTTTTGCGATGGCTATGCTTCATAAAGATCATATATTTCCTCATGGTAGATCTGCTCGCTCTCCTTTGAAGCTTGTGAATAGGTTTCCTGATCATCCAGAAATTGGTACATTGCACGATAATTTTTCGTGAGTATCTTCTTTATCTCCTTCCGATCATTAAGAACTGGAATAATTTGTTCATTGCTAATGTTTATTACCTATAAATAGCTTTTGACTTGTTATCTAACTTTATCCACTTCAGGCGCTCAGTTGATGTATATAGGGATTACAAATATCTAGGTACCCGGATCCGATGTGATGGGACAGTTGGAGAGTGAGTTTTATGCTATTGTTAAATTTTAAATTTTCAGTAGTGGTTGTGTCCACAAATTTTGACATATCCTTTCACCCTTTAAGGTACAAATGGATGACGTATGGAGAGGCAGGTACTGCTAGGACAGCAGTAGGTTCTGGCCTTGTACATCATGGTATACCGAAGGTCAATGCCGTTGTTTAACTTATCACTTCTTTGTGTGGGGATTTGTATGATTACACCTGATGAATGTGTATCTACTTGTAATTTCTTTATTGTCTCCCAACTATTCTTTGCCTCTTTGACACAGGGATCTTGCATTGGGTTGTATTTCATCAATAGACCCGAGTGGCTTGTAGTTGATCATGCCTGCTCAGCATATTCTTACGTATCAGTTCCTTTATACGATACTCTTGGTTTGTCATTTCTCTTCATATTTATTTCATTGATAATTTCCCTGGCCTTGTGTTTGAACTTTATTTTTTTTCCCTTCTTTTTTTACAGGTCCTGATGCCGTCAAGTACATTGTAAATCATGCTCTTGTACAAGCTATATTTTGTGTTCCTCAGACATTGCATATTGTGAGTGAAACATAAACATTAGATGTTAGTTAGTCTGCTGCATTGTTAGATTTTATATCCAAAAGAAATGACGCTTCTCGAAGGACCAGTTTCTAGTCATATCAGAAATTAACTTCAACCACATCCTTGATTTTTGATTGAAGATTTTACTTCAGAAAATGATTCCCTAATATTTAACTTTAAATTTGCAGCTATTGAGCTTCCTGTCAGAAATTCCAACTGTACGCCTGATTGTGGTATGGATCACCGTATCTTTGTAGTTGATCTGAATTGGATTCTGATCTCCAGTTACTTGTCCTAATTAATTCATTTGGCTTCCCAATAGGTTGTAGGTGGGCTAGATGATCAAATACCATCACTTCCGTCATCAACTGGAGTTCAGGTTCTAACGTACGCCAGTTTGCTTAGTCAGGTAAGCATTTAGTCTCCCATGATTCCTTGTTATGGAGAAAGAGTTAAAAAATAGAAAAATCCTTTCTGTGATCCTAGAATGGAAAATGTAAGCAGGATCAACATGCTTAGCCGTTAGCATGTTTCCTATGGGCTGCATCTTCTTTGTTAAGTTATCTATGTTTCATTCTGCAGGAGTTCACTAAGATTTCTGATATTGTATGGTAGTGGCATTTCCTTTAGTGGTCCGGTTATTTGTTTGTTTTTAGCAGCAATATTGCATGTTCCCACTAAAAGTCTCAAAATAGGTCAGCGAATATCCTCCCATTGTCCTATACTGCACTGTAACATTATTTTAAAAATAATTTCTGATATTATAAGGGTTTCTATCCTTCCTTAAAATTTCACGAAAAAGTATGAACATTTTGATCCAACTATTATGTATTAATAGCAATACATATGGAACGAAATCAATGAATCCTAGTCCTGTTTGCCTCTAATTTATTATCCTGCAGCAACTTTACCAATGATTAGATCTATACGCATCATGCTCCAACGTTAGTTTCTTGGAAAGCCCTAGTTTCAGACATCCTCCTTATTTGTACTCTTAACTGAATTTGAGCATAGTGAAGAAAATGTAATGGAAAAAAAATATAGTACCTCATCTAGCCTAGTATAAAAGGAGCAAGTTGTAACTTCAAATGTCTTTTAACGTCATGGGTTCATACCATGGTTGCCACCTACCTTGAATATTAAATATTGAGGGATGTCAAATGTTATGAATTTGACTGTTGATTTGTGAGATTAATGCTTGTAAGTTGGTGTAGACACTCACAGTTATTGCATCATGTTGTCATGTGATATTTTCTTGAATGATGGTATCTATTAGGGTACTGTTCAGTTGGCAATAACTGAATATTGGTCTCACATGACAACATTGTTTTTGGCAACTTTTTGGGTTTCATATATTTACTGTTTACCCCATTTTTAAAAATTAATTTTTCATCTGCATACTTTCCTTCCAGGGTAGCAGTAACATCCAGCCGTTTTGCCCGCCAAAATCTGATGACATAGCAACTCTTTGCTACACCAGTGGTACAACTGGGACCCCAAAGGTGTAGCTGTTAAGAATCGTTTTCTTTCTGACCATGAAGTTGTTGATGTTGTTTAATAATGATTTGTATTTTAAACTGGACAAGGTTATTTATCTTACTTCTAATCTTCTCATTAATATCTTGCCAGGGTGCTGTGCTTACACATGGGAATTTAATTGCGAGTGTTGCTGGATGTTCTCTTGCCTTGAAATTTTACCCTTCAGATGTGTGAGCATCAGTAGAGTGACAGTAACGTTTTAATGTTTTGATTGATATATTTGGTTTCTACTGATTTACATTCTAATTTTCAGCTACATATCATACCTCCCTTTGGCACACATATATGAACGAGCTAACCAAGTTTCGTCGGTTTATTTCGGGGTTGCTGTTGGTTTTTACCAGGGGGTATGAAGCTATACAGATACTTTCTTCTACGATATATTCTGCCTATTATGCACTTGAGAGTGTTTTCATTCATTACTTGAGGCAAACTGATATGGTCTTCTATACTTGTGTTCAGGATAATATGAAATTAATGGATGATATTGTTACGCTAAGACCTACAATCTTCTGCAGTGTTCCCAGGCTGTATAACAGAATATATGCAGGGTAAAGATTCATGCATCAATAATTATTGATCAATCAGAAGATACTATACTTATCTTATCATTTGGTCGGTTAAATGGTGAACAGAATTATTAACACTGTAAAGACCTCTGGTGTGCTTAAGGAGAGGCTGTTTAATGCGGCCTACAATGCCAAGAAACAAGCAATAATGAACGGTATGGTTTTAACGGTGAAAAAGATCAGTTTTGAATGTCGTGTTTTACTTCATACTTCTACTGTTCTTTAAAAACTTCTATGGTTCCAATATCCTCCTGTTTTTTCCAAATTCAGATTTTAATGTTTAAGGTCAATGTTTTTTGAGACCATGCTGATTTTTTACTCAAAAGTTTATGTTTATTGATCGGCTAAACTTATCCAAAGTCCTTGCCCTTCTCTCTTTTCAGAAAATTTGCTTGTTGATCCATACTTGCATCTATTTATAATGTCGAGCCGTACTTTTTATTTGAATCTTTTTATGTATTAGTATTTTCATAGTTTTAAAATTTGATTATTGTCTATATTGTGTGGGCATCCTACTATTAAAGGAAAGAATCCATCTCCCATCTGGGATAAATTGGTATTTAATAAGATAAAGGCAAAGGTTGGAGGACGGGTTCGTGTCATGACATCAGGTGCCTCACCATTGTCTCCTGATATACTGGAGTTTTTGAAAATGTGAGTTCTTTAATCTTTTGGTTCCCAATTTGAATTTTACAGATCCTTATTATTTTTTTCTTCTTCTTCTGTTCATTATTATTTTTATTTCAGCTTCCTTTTAGTTTATGAATTATTAGATATAACTTCTTCACAGCTGCTTTGGTGGTCAAGTACTTGAAGGGTATGGAATGACAGAAACATCTTGCGTTATTAGTGCTATGGACATAGACGACATCCTTTGTGGTCATGTTGGGTCTCCTAACCCAGCTTGTGGTAAGCTTCTGACACGAAGTTCTCAGTAATTTTGAGTTTAAGACTTGCTTAATGAGTTTTTGCGATAAATCTATGAAAATATTCTGACGATTGCATCTTAACTTGGCTGCAATTTTAGTGGTATTCTGATGTACAATAATCTCAATTTGTAAAGCGTGGGAAATTGCTTTGAAGTTGTAGGTCTAAGTCCAAATAAAGAAAAACTATTCAATATGGCCACCATCCTCATAACCATTGGAGGATGTATGGAATCGCAGTTTTTAAACTAACTGTAACATTAATTAGATGCAGTGTAACTTAATCTATATGGTTTTGCACCCTGAGTGGGTGATTCTGAGGCCTATTTCCATGCCCACTGCAGTTGTATTCGAATTATAATTCTAGTCTTGGGTCAAGATTTTCTTTCATTTCTGTATTAGAAATAAAGCTCGTGGATGTTCCAGAGATGAATTACACATCTGATGACCAGCCCTATTCTCGTGGTGAGATCTGTGTCAGGGGTCCCATTGTTTTCAAGGGCTATTACAAAGATGAAGTGCAGACGTAATAATTTTCTTCGTCCATCTCTTGGAATGACTTTAATTGATTGAGTACTTCATAATTTAAATAATGATTTGAACTGGACAGGAGGGAAGCTGTCGACGAAGATGGATGGCTGCATACTGGAGACATTGGATTATGGTTGCCAGGTGGTCGTTTAAAAATTATTGACAGGTGAAATCAACCTCCTCGTTTCCCTTTGTTGTCTTTTGACTTATAGAATTTGGACAAATTTGTTAGTTAAGAGATTGCTATAAGTATAACCATTCTGGAATTTTCTGAAGCTACTGGAGAAGTGCCTTAGAGGTTGTAAATACGATATAATTTACTAAGAGTCGTTTTTTGGTGTCTGGTTTCTAAGGAATTTACTAGAGGTGCAGTGCATGCAAAGTAAAACAAGTGTAAGAGAGACGAGTGAAGGAGGAAGAGGGGTTCAATATATAATGAAATATTCCGTACATTATGAATTGACTAGTGTTTGCAATATGAGTTAATGTTGCTGGGAAGTAATCCTTGGGCTAGATATGGCTGGTTCGTACATTTAGTGTTGCCTAGTTCATTTGCTGGAAGTGACATTTTTTCTCTGAGAAGTGGTCTTAAGCTTAAATCAATCTCCTAATACACCTCTGTAATTGAAGGATTCCCTTCTTTTATTAAAAGTACTGTATTTTTCATAGGAAGAAGAACATTTTTAAGTTGGCACAGGGAGAGTACATTGCACCAGAGAAAATTGAGAATGTGTATGCAAAGTGCAAGTTTGTTGCCCAATGCTTTGTTTACGGTGAGAAACAGGACTCTGCAATTTCTTCACCTTTTCTTGTCTCTTCACATTCTATATCACTGGTCTTTTTGCATTCTATCATGTCATTGAACTACTTGGTTACTGACGCTCTTTGCTACTTCCTGAAGGTGACAGCTTCAATGCATCTCTGGTAGCTGTAGTCTCGGTTGATCTGGATGTGTTGAAAGCATGGGCTTCCTCTGAAGGCATTAAGGTGTGCTCGTTTCTATCTTAGTCTAAGAATATTATATCAGGCTCCATTCTAAACGTTAGTTGTCAAATGAGCAGTTCTTTTTTAGTCAATTGAGAGATTTATAACCTCTAAAGAAACTATGGAAAGTGGTTGACAAATCCTTCCTCAGCTGCCACATTCATTCATTTATTTTTTTTCCCTAAATCAAACAAAACATTCCATTAAGAAATTGAATAGTTTTACAAACAGAATTCCCGACAGGGAAATGCTAAACCAACTCTCACAAAAGTTTTGCTGAGACCAAAATACAGATCGCACACCCTTCCAACTTATTTTACTCAAGACTCTTAAGGAACGAGATCCTGTAAATAAAAATGCAAAATCTCAAAACACCTTAGAAAGCCCACCCCAGGAAGTGGAGGACAATTTGATAAAGTCATATCTTTCTGTTACGCAACCGGATAGGAACTCTAGAGAATTTTTCATAAGCATTCAAGGAAAGTTCCATTCAACCCAAACGTTCGAGAGGCTTGGACTCTCCACGCATAAAACATAAAATCACTGAAAAGATGCTTTCTACCTAGTACCTACATAACTACTTTACTTGAATACTAGTCCAGATACACACACAGAAATAACTTCTAATAACCGCCTTGGATCCCACAATGCAGAAACCTACTCTCTACTCTCTAGTATAACTCCAAAAAAAAAAAAAATAAAAGAAAAAGGTATAACTCCCCTGTCCTCGATTCAACTTCCTTCAAGACTTCCTTCTTGAATAACTGTAGTGGATGGGTGGCAAAACATGAGATGTATTACAGTATTACTTTATTCCACGGACTATTTTAGTCTCTGAAAATTCTGGAGTTTCTTTCTTCTCAAAACCCCAAAACAAAGCTTCGACAGAAACATAAATTCTAATAACCACCTTGGTCCCCACAATGCAGAAACCTCTCTGGTATAACTCCCCCGTTCTCGATTCAATTTCCTTCAAGTTTGCCGTTGTCTTTTTTCCTTCTTGAATAAATATAGTGGATGAGTGGCAAATATGAGATTTATCACTTTCTTCTACGGAATATTTTAGTCTCTGAAAAAAACCTGGGGTTTCTTTCTTCCTCAAAAAAAAACTTTGAGAAGTTATCCACATAATCTCAGCATATTTTCTAGAAACGCGACCTGACCATCCAACGAAGGGAACAAATTATTTTTTGAGCTAATGCCAAACCTATAAAAACCCAAAATCTTGGACAATTGGTGACAAGTTTTCCTGCTTTAATGTCAACGAAAGAACACGTGGCTCATATCTTGTTCAGCCTTCATACAAAGGACACATTAGCCTCAAACACATGAAAAGGCACTTCTCTTGGAGCTTCCCTGCAGTTTTTAAACTTCTCCAATCATTACCCTAACATTCACTTCTCCAGGAGACTTTATTTTCCCTAAAGCTCCCAGCAACCCTCTTGAAAAATTGTAACCTTCACAACAGTGAACAACAAATTTAACTGATGTTCTACGGTATGATTATTCCCCATTACATTCCCAACTTGAGAGAGGGAGATAAGTGCTGACTTATTATGAAAATAGAATTTCATTGATCTCTCTCTTGTACTATTTATCCAGAGAGATTTCAAAATGCCTAGGACCATTGCTTGTTTCTAGGCTCAACGTCTATGAGTTTTGCTTCTTACCTGTCCATGAAACCATGTTCGTCGGAGACTGTTTCGTGCCCTTTGGTATTTGAGGGTTTTGGCATTGGCAACCTAAGAATGAGGCCCTATTGGCCAAGTGATAGGTGTTTCTTCAAGGAACCAGATGCTTTTTAACATAGGATCATTGTGAGTAAATACGGTCCGCACCCTTGTGCATGGGTCTCGGTTTGTGGGTCTATAGGCTATTCAAAGAACTCCTGGAATGCTATATTTTTGAGATTTCCTCGTTCTCAAGTTATATAAATCGCCCTGTTGGATAAGACACAAATATTTATTTTTAGGAGGATTGTTAGGTAGCCTCTTTGTACTTTGTTCCCTCGTTTGTACTATATGTCAGATACGAATTTACATCCAGTGCCCTATGTTGTGCCGTCCTTGGGTCCTAATTCTTCTATTTTTTTTGGCTTTCATTGTCGACGTCCATTATCGGATAGAGAGTTGGTGGAAGTGTTTGCCCTTCTTTTGTCCTGGGTAATGTTTAGGTGGGTTTCAAGAGGAGGATGTTCAGTTCTGGGTCCCCAACCCTTTGAGGGGCTTTTCTTGTAGTTTTTTGTCCCATATTGTATGTGCCCTTCCGCCCCCTCTTGTTACCATTTTTTCTCCTCTCTGTCAAAGGTTCAGATCCCAATGAAGGTTAAATTCTTTGCATGATAGGTCTTGCATGGGAAGGTAAACACCACAGATCGTATTCTGAGGCATATTCCCTTTTTATGTTGGGCCTGCAGTGGTCTACTCCGTGCAATCTTGCATTGGAGGATCTTCACCATGTTTATGGGAGTGCCCATTTGCTCAAGCCTTATGGAATCGACTTGTGTCAGTTTTTGGAGTTTTGTGGCTTGTAATAGGGATTGTTCTTCTATAATAGAGGAGATTTCATTTTCCTCCGTTTCGAGATAAGGGTAGGGTGCTTTGATAAGCTTGTCTTTTTTAACACTATTTTGTGGGGTTTATGACTTGAGAGGAATGGTGAAAATTTTGGGAGGTGGGGAGGTTTTGGGAAGAGGTGTGGGAAGTTGTTAGGTTTATCACTTCTTTAGGTTAGGTTCTACCATTTTGGATTGGAGTCTGGGTTAGCTCGGATTCCTTTTGAGGGGTTGGTTTTTTGTATGCCTTGTATTATTTTTTGATGAAATCTTGGTTTCTCATAAGAAAAAAAAACTATAAAACAATGTTGCATCTAAAATAAGTACAATAACCTACTGTACATATTCTATCATTTATCCTGGCATGGTTTCCATATATAGTCCATAAGTTGAAGTTCTCTCCTTGTAATAGGAAGCCTCGTCTACTTGACCATTCACACTGAATTTTGAACGTCTTGAAGCAGGGTCTCTTTGGAATTGTGTATAAATTGATTTATGACTCCCCTGGCACAGGCGATATCTTCCTGCTTTTATTCCACATCCCCTGTAAAGTAGTTGCCTCTGTTGAAAATCTTATGAGACTTTCTTTTATTGGGATGGAAACTCTTCTTAGGGCAACTCTCACTAGGTGGATTGGAAGAAAGGTTAAAACTCCACTTGCTTTTTAATTATCTTGCAAAACCAGAGAATTTATTGGTTTCTCAATCTTTTGGTAGTTCAACAGCTCCCAAAGTTTTATCCTTCTCCAAGGCTTGCATTTGAAGACTCAATTGCATTTCCCTCCGTGTTGTGCTGTTTCTAAAGAAGTCTTTGGGAGATTTGCTTTGGCTTACATTAGCCAAACAAATTCATGTATCTAGTCGACAGGTGTAAGTGTGCCTGTTTGATTTTAAAATGGTATAAGATCGAATCAACCCGCGATAGATACAAAGTAAGGTAATGAGGTTAAGAAGGATAATGATTGGCTACAAATTTTCAACTAGTTAGTCAAAGTTAAGACAGTTTCAGAAAGAACTGCCCTTGAGCACTTATTTTATCCTCAATCAGATTTGATATATTTCTTACTAATTTGAATGTGTATGAGTTGGGTAGTTGCATAAAATATTCATAAGTCATGCATGGATCAACTCAATTTCTAAGAACACCATTTTTTCTCATCTTTCTAACCAGTGTGCCTCTTACAATTTATGTGCAGTTCGATGATCTAGCCCAACTATGCAATGACCCAAGAGCAAAGGCCGCAGTCTTGGCGGACATGGATGCTGTTGGAAGGGAGGCACAGGCAAGCAAGCAATTATTGTATAAAATTATCGATTCAATCATACAATTTTGCTCACGCTCACCAATTATAAAACACGACCTTCTTTGTTTATTTCCAGCTGAGAGGTTTCGAATTTGCAAAAGCCGTCACTTTGATCCACGAGCCTTTCACATTGGAGAACGGTCTTCTCACCCCTACGTTTAAGGCAAGTGGTGAATCTAGAAATTAATTATATGAAAGGTAGCTGAATGATTTAAACTATCGTGATATGTCTTAAACAAGTTCATTTCTTTCCCCAGATCAAGAGACCCCAAGCGAAAGAATACTTTGCGAACGCAATATCGAATATGTATGCGGAGCTCGCCTCATCGGAACCGTCCCCTCAGAAGATGTAGCAAACTGGAATAACTGTTACAAAAAGGTATGGCAAACTTAAGCTCTTAAGATCTCGAAAACGTAAAACCCGAGCCCCTTGGAATCGATCTTACTGTGGAGACTCGAGCGCTTTCCGTTCGATTACATGGTGCTCTGCTCTGCTGTAACATAACACAGTGTTAAGCCACTGACATCTCCTTGAAGAGCATACCATGTTCTAATACTGTTAGTCTCCCATTGTTCGCCCAAGAAAGAGGACGATGGAAATCATCATTAGTCTTTACATATTCGAATTTTTATGCTATTCATTTATTGAATAAATTTTATAACTTCAATTTTCTATAGTTTCAAGTAAAATAAGTAGCATCATTGTGCTTTTGCTCATATGTGCACAAGTATATGGTTGATATATTAGCACTAATAATCAAGTAGATCAATGATATATGAAATTAGACATATCATTGCTTGGGCCTCGTGTTTATTTAAAATATATTTAACTTTTGCTTTCTTCAGTTCAGATTGGACATTTTGGTTTTACTACTTTTGCAAAATTGAAAAGTGGTGGCTATTTTTGTAAATTCTTATTAATCTTTTGCTACTTTTGCAAGTGCTCATTGTTTTTATTAAAAAATAAATAATAATAATAAATAAAGAAAAAATGAATGATGATTAAGTTTCAATTAGATTCTTGAACTTTGAAAATTTTTAATATTTAGGACTAAAGAGATATAATGCAGAAATTAATTTATGGTTTATTAGTAGTAGTGCAAACACTTAGCCAAGGGAACTGCTGGGAAGGATGTTTTGCACCAACTTATTATTATACCATCTTACCTATTTGCTGCTAAATCCTCATATCATTTAGAAAATTTCACCTAAAAGTACGGATCAAATTCCATCAATATGCCCATTTTTCTTCAAACCAACTTCATTTTCTCCAATTTTCTTGCCCTCGAACTCATCCTCCTCGCCCACGAATCTCCTCCAGAACCAGTGCTGTTTCCACACCCTTTCTGTCATCTCTTCAATCGGTACATTCTTAGTCTCTGGCAGCAAGAACAGCACAAAAACCGACATAACCAAAACCCAGCCGGAGAAGAACAAGAATATCCCAAACTTGAAATGGCAAAGCATGGAGAGGAAGGCCTGAGCTATCACAAAAGTAAACAGCAAATTAACACAAACCGTCACGCTTTGGCCTGCGGAGCGAGTCTCCAGCGGGAATGTCTCGCTCGGGATCAGCCACCCCAACGGTCCCCATGACCACGCAAACGAAGACACGAAGGTGCAGACCATCACCACCACCAAGATTGCAAAGCTTCTAGTGAGATCATCCGAGTGATCCTTGACTTTGATGCCCAGAATTACTGCGATCACTAACTGGGAAATGAACATCTGCACTCCGGCTTCCAGTAACAGCATACGGCGGCCGACTTTGTCGACGGAATAGATCGACACAACCGTGGATGCAACGTTGACAGCTCCAGTGATGACAGCCGAGTACAAGGAAGCACTGCTCTTGAAACCCAGCGTGTTGAATAGGACTGGAGCGTAGAACATAATAGCATTGATGCCCGTAAACTGCTGGAATATCTGTTCCAAGGACAATGGAGTTAGTTTAAGATCTCAACTTGAAGACAATTCAAGTACAAGGTTAGTAACTTGAGTAGTTTACAAAGACTTGCAGCCAATCTGCAGTGAAGAATTTGCATCAGTTTTATGATACTAACCTGCAGGGCCACAGCAATGACAAGTTGGGGGCGATTCCGGCGCTTGAGTAGATTTTTAAAAGGGTGCTTTATTTCTCTAGCCACACGGCTGGCTTCCACCAACTCCAAGAACTCTGGTTCAACATTATCAGTCCCACGTATCTTTCTCAGCACTTCTTTGCCTTCCTCCAAATGACCGCGCTCTATGAGGCTGTTGGGAGTGTCCACCACCATTAGAGCCCCTAGAGTTAGGAGGCCGGCCGGAATTCCAGCCAAACCCAGCGACAGCCTCCACCCCCACCCTCCCTCGATTCTGTGTACAGAAAACGCAAAAGAAGATACAGTTTAATTCAGAGCTTAACAATGTAAAAAAATGGTGTGCTTCTTCTTGCTTCCATTGTTGAGGTGAACTTCTTACTTGGCTGTGCCGTAGTTGACTAGGTTTGCAAAGAGAATGCCAATGGTGACGTTGAGTTGGAATAGTATGTTTAATCCTCCGCGGATTCTGGTTGGGGCTATCTCTGAAAGGAACAGTGGCACTGCCTGTTTCACATGAATTTCCATTAATATTGAACTGAACTGAAGGTATCATATGGAGATAATTGGAGCTAATTCCAAGTTATTTGACTCACAGTCAAATGATCAAGAATTAAAAAATTGAGCACATTTTAAATTTTATAATGTAGGAACCAAAAGAAAAAAGTTAGACAAATTAAGTGTCTATAATCCATTTTTTTTCAATAAAATTTACAGTTTATATTAATGTTTTTCTTAAAAATTGTAAACTATTAGTTCCTTAAAAGCTAAATATTTTCCAAAGGTTTTTCGTGAAAGATTTTTTAAAATCAGGGGTGGATTTATCATAGGCCACAAAATACATTCTTCCAACTTTTCGTGAAATGTATGTTTATAATTAGTGGTGGATTCATCATAGGCCAAATAAATTCTTCCAATTTATACATATCAATAAGCTTCTTGATCTAGTGGCATGTGAATCTCACCCATAGAAGATAAGAGTTCGATTCTTTTATGCCATTTTGGTTAATATTTTTATTCATTTAAAAATTAAATAAAAACTCTTGCTAAAAAACTTATTATTATTTTATTTATAAATTATATTAAAACTCTGATAAAAAAAATATTTATTATTTTTACTCATTAAAAAACATAAAACTCTTTTTTAAATTTAAAGTAACTAATTTAACTTTTATATTGTGTAAAATTACGTTGTAAGCCAATAAGGTATCTACAAATATTATATATTTTTATTTTATTTTATTTGTTTCTTATTATCAAATTTAAGTAGAAATTAATAAAAAAAAGATTTTAGTAAAATTAATCACCTAAAAAAAATTGTAATTCTTAAAAAGAGAAAAATTCTACATATCATTTTGTTTTTTTATCTTTATACTTATTTCAACTTGACATAAAGTTATGGATTTGACACTATTTTTAATGTTGCAAAATATATATAATATACAAATTCTATTCCATTAGAGAAACATCACATATAAAAAAAAAGATGACATCTATAATGCCCAAAGAGGTTTAAATTTATAGAGCAAGTTTGGAGTGGATAATATCATATGTAAAAATAAATATGATATTCTCGTAATAAGAATAAAAGGAAAGAGTTAAAATATTGACCACAATTTTTTTAAAAAGTTAACAAATTTAAATTTAATTTCTGATATAAATAATAAATATGAGAGGTGTGTTTGCACTTATTTAATAATTTGAAGATCTTGTAGATCTTGTTGAACTCTAAAAAGAAAAAAAAAAAGATATTGTCTGTAGATCATGGAAGAAAAAGGGGGGAGGTCTAGAAGGCGTTGGTAAAGGATAGCAAAATCATGCAATTCAAGAAAACTGTGTAGAAAGAAATTAAATAGGTGATGTTGTACATGGCTTCATGTGAAAAATTAATAGCTAAAAAGAGAAAAAGAGGAACTTTATCACAATTCACAAGAACTCAAAAAAAATAAAAATAAAAATAAAGAAAAACACAATTTACAAGCTTCGATCAATATGTATCCAAAAAGGAAGAAAAGATGATGGAAAGGCTAAATGAATCTTAAAAGTTAAAAGTTAGGTCCTTATGATGTCATAATTCAAAATTATTGACCCCATGCAACATATTAATTTTCTACTACATTTAGTACTAACTATTAAATGTAAATCACAAGGAAGAACAACATTCTCTTTCACATTTTCAATTTTATACCATAACGATTTTTTTGAAGAATGATTTTGATAATGATTTTAAAATACGAGAAACTATCAACAGAAAATATTGTTAAATATATTTATTTTTCACCAATATAAGTATAATTCAGACATCTACTTATTCTTTTAAAGTTTGAAAGTTCAAACCTCACTCTACATCGGTTGAATTAAAATATTTATTTTTTACAAATAATTTTTAAGGATATAAACTATTATTTTTTAGGGTAAATGATTTTAATAAAAAGATAAAAGTGAGTGGGAGAGAAATTTTAACTTTTTTGTGTATTTACTTTTATTTGAATAAAAAATATTATTTAATTAATCAAGACATTAATAACTTTTTTGAAATAGCACTCCAGGTTAACTTTAACCTCAATAATCTCTCTGTTTAGTATTTTGGTCCCACTATTTTTTTGTTCTTCAAAAATCTCGTTTCCATTACATGAATTTGTATTTATAAAAGTTTCCATTCTTAAATTATAATAAAATAGATTAAATTATAAAATTAGTACTTAAACCTCGATGATTTATTTAATTTGGTCTCTGTGCGACTTTTGAACTTTCAACAATGACGTCACACTATGCAGTAACATATATTCATTTTTTTTTTATGAAAAGAGTAACATATATTTATTAATTTATTCAGTTGCCTACGCCCTAATTTATAACCTGTTAATTTCATCCAAATTCAAATGACATGAGCATCATGTGAATGGTATATCAAACAAAAACTAACAAGTAGTTAGGGAAGCATATATAATCCAAAAAGTTTATAGAAGATTAACTTTTTGAAATTCAAAAGATATTAACTAGCAAAATATATTTTATTTTATTGACAAAGCATAAATTGGTATTTATATTAAAAAAAAAGATCGACGCAATTAACTGCTGTTTATTCCACACACCTGATTAGCGAAGCCAACACCACAGCCGAGCGAGATTCTCCCAACGATGAGCATGGCGAGGTTTTCAGCCGTGGCATTAAGGACCGTTCCGATTATAAAGAAGACGCCGGCAATTAACATGGTTAACCTTCTTCCAAGCTTCCTGGTGGTGTAGGAAGCAAAGAAAGTCGCCGTTAAACCAGCCAAATACAGCGACGATGTAAATAACTGAAGGCCTTGATTATCGTATTTACAGTAATTGCTGTCGATTTCTTCCTTCAGCTGCGTCTTCCGATAAACCACCGGGAAGAACTTCTTCAAGAAATCCTGCATAGAAGTAACGCCTCCTGCGATCATTGATTAACCAAAAATTGTTAAAAGAGAACGAAAGAAAAAAAAAATCATAAGAAGGCCTACTGGCAAGGTAATCGTCGTCACAGAACACACAATCATTCGTAACGGCCATAGGTTGAGAATTTTGATTAACGAAAAATGACCAGAGAGGAAAAACCATAAGAAGGCGACTGGTAATCGAATCGAGCATATCTCGTCGTTAAAAACAGAACAAACTCAATCAATCGTACGTAATGGCCATTAGTTGAGAGATCAATTCGCATAAAATTATTATTGTGTACGAAAATTCGAGAAGATTCGAATTCACAGTATTGATGTTAATTTCAAATTTCAACACAATCAGAAATGAATGCCGTAGCGAGGTTTGTTTTTCCAAATTTTCGATCTATTCAGAGAGCTAGAGAGAGTTTTGAGAGGTGACCTGAGACACCGACGTCGTAGCCGAACATGAGGCCTCCGGTGGCGGCCATTACACAGGAAATGACGACAATCGGAGTGATTTTGGCCTCGAACTCGCCGCCTCCGTCCTTACTCACGGCGGAGAATCCTCCGGCGGCAGGCATGGTTGCGACGATCGCGTGTGTTCTAAAACACGAGCACACCTGGTGAAGATCTTGCAAATCTTCTCCCTATAAAAACGCAGCAAATCCAATGATAAATAAGGAAGAAGAAAAATGAAGAAGAGAAGAAAATTTTGGTGTGTGGAGTGCGGAATGGCGCGAGTAATTTATAGGCCGAGTGAGCACGGACTGCACCTGTAGGAGCTACCGCGAGTGCCCGGCGGCAGCGCGTGCCATCACTAGGATTCTTCCACGTGGCAACATCATTTTTCATAATCGTTGGATTGGACACATTTAGAAAAATATGGGTTTAAATTATATTTTACTCTTCACTCTTCACAGGAGCTCTAAGAACTCTAAATAGTTGGTTGGACGTCTCTCCCGTACCGCTATCCACTTATACTAAAGCTGTCCGTCAATATTATTATCAATTTTTAAGAACTCTAAAATGTGGTTTGGAAGCGAGCCGCCTGACCATCTTTCAAAGAAAAAATAGACAATCGAGATATGACATGACCTACATTTTTGTCTATTTTCATGGAATCGAGCTGCTTTGATCATCTTAAAAAGAAAAAAGAAAGACAATCGAGAGATAACATGACCTATTACTTGCCCGACATGCACTTTTGTCTATTTTCAATTTTGATTAATTTTAGTACGTAGATTTGAGAGTCAGTCCTATATTTTTTTTAAAATGATAATTTTGGTCATCATTTTTATTTTCATTTCATTTCTAATGTAACGATAAATTTTTTATTAAATGATTCACGATGGGTTTAAAATTTGTGTTAAATTTTATAAATAAAAATCAAATTGGTCACTTTTAACAATATAATAGATATCTTGAATATATAATAACTAAAATAAATAAAAAAAATAAAAGTATAACTATCAAAGTGGACGTTTTGAGAATAAAATACCAAATAAAAAATAAAAAGTTGACACCCAAATTAATTTGTTTGGGAAGGACCTAATTGACCATTTATTCATCAAAATCAAACCAAATTAACAAAAAAAAAAAAAAAACAGTTTTATACTTTTCATAGCCGAATTGACAAATATATACTTAAAATAAACCAACTTGACTTATTTTGGTTCGATGATTTCGTCGGTATTTTTTAAATTTCAACTTACATTCCTATTTGATTTCTCTCTTCTCGACTTTCTTCATCATTTCTGGTCAACATAAAATCAATTGGTGGATTGTGGAGTCATAAATGACATGACATGTTTTTTTAAATTATTTTTTTGGTTAAAGTTCACTAATTATGGATTAAATAATAGATCCATATGTGCAATTAGTTATTTTTTAATCAATTTCCATAAAAACTTTGCAATATATTTATTCGGACCTCTTACAATAAATTTTGTCGCATTAACAAAATAGAAACAACGTTATTAAAAAAAATGCAACAATCTCACGTCATATTACATTTAAAAAAGTAACACAAAAGCGTAATTTCTTTTGAGAACTTTCACCTACGAAAATCTTTAAGCTATGGTTTGTTTGTGAGTTTGAATAATACAGATGATCAAAAGAGAAAAAATTACATTCTTGAATCAAATTACTTAAAAAAGGTGATGTAACAGTCTAAAAGTTATATGTTCATTTTACCTTCAAAAGAGGCAGTTTGGTTGGCAAGAACTTGGGTCTTTTGATTATACCAGTTTGGAGACCTTAAGTTCGAAAACTTCCTTAATCTTAATATAAAAAATTCTTGATCTCTCACATCCAGTACTCCGTGTGACGGGCGCGGGTGCCTACGGTAGGAAAATAAAACTCCAACTCCCCTTATAAAAAAGGTTAGGTTATGTCAATCATTTTACTTTACCCATTTAACAAATGAGGATTATTTAAATAATATTTTTAGAAAAAATAATACTTTATCTCTGAACTAATTAGTAAAAAATCTTCGTATTTACTTTATAACAAAAAAAAAAAAAACTCTAATTTTCTTCTCCTTACATTTCTCTCTCCTACTTATCAAAACTATAATAGTGGTCAATATAAGACTTCTCATGACTAGTGAGAAAGTGAAATTATTCCTTGAAAAATGGAGGGTCACATTAATAAACTAATTTATTTTGCTTGTTTACCCTTAATTTTTATAATCAACATTCTCATTTTAAGTTTTCGTATCAAATCATTATTAGTTAGTTAGTTATCAAATATGCCAACGTTTAACTAATGATGTTAATGACACAGATGTATTAGAATTAGTTATATAAAACATTCAAAGATATAACTAGTCACAATTGAAATCGTAATTTTAACTTAAAACTTTGGATGATTGAGATAAAACATAGGATTTTATCTACTTTTGATGTGTTTTTTTTCTTTCTAAACCTTTAACTAATAATTAAGTTGGGTAAGTCAAATCATTGGTGGAATTTGAAAGGCATAGTGGTAACACCAACTAACATTAATATAAGGCATAAAAATAATTGAGTTTAGTTGTTGGGTGAATTCTCATCCACTAAAATACTCAAAAACAAGTTTCAAAAAGGCACCAAAAGAAATGGAAATTGGGCGATTGTGCCCTCTAATATTTTATAATTTTCAACAAACCCATCATAAAAAGTTTAACATTTTCAGCAAACCAATGAATCTTCTTAAGAATTTTTCGTTTATTTTTAATTTCCTCCACTTAATTTTTTTGAATTGTACATGGGCCCCATGCAAATCGTGCAATATTGTTCCTTTTCTCCTAACGATTCCTTTTTGTTTCTATAACGAGTCTTTATTTTGCTTTTGATTTTATCTAAAAAGTCTCGTACCAATATAGATATTGTTATTCACTTATCACTCGTATATCTATGATCTTCTTCCTATCAACTTATCAAGTGAATATGAGATTTGATTACGATAAAACATATCATTTGATAAATTTGTTGACATATTATATCAATGGTTTGTTGATATAAGAATATTAGTAGTTTCCAAATTCTAATGGTAAACCTAAAAGAAATAGAAGATTTTAAATAAAACAAGTGTGTGAAGTGATTAAAATAAAATTGGCACTTCACTATAACGTGGTTGGAGATAGAGGATGAAAAACAATGCTAACTTATTTATATCATACACGTTGTTTTTGGGTGGTTTGTGTACTATCCTTCATCATGATTATCTCAAAAAAAAAAAAAAAAAAAGGTTCTGCTTACTTGAGAAGTCTACAACTAATTGATTGTAGAGTTCTAAGAGTGGAAACAATTGATTAGATAAAGAATACTTTTAAAGTGATTGTTGATAAACAGGAGAGAAAAATGTAGAAAGAGAGATCCTTTTCTTTTATCCAAAATTTTTAGTGACAGTCAACTTTATCCCCACCATAATTGAATATTTGACAACTTAATATTTTAAAATAAATTTTTGTCCTTGCATTTTTCTCTTAGTTGTCAAATATTCAACGGTGATAAGGATAAGGTTACTCCTTATTAGGAAAGAGTCAAGTTTTATCTTTTTTTTAGATAAAAGAGAGTATTTTATGGAAATTATTTAGGTTAAGACTTTCGATGTAGATTAATTTAACATAACTTAACTAATCAAGTCTATTAATATTCATGAGTTTCATCTCAAAATCAATTAGCTATGAGGGGGTAGCCCAGGTGTATTATAAATCCTTGTTAGGTCTCTTATCTTATCAATATAGGATCCTTAACAAAATCTTATAAAAAAAATAAAGTCATTACTATATATATATATATATATATTTTAGAATAGTCGTTCAAATCGTTACCCTCATATTTGAATTGTAGTACTAAAAATATATATATATTTTTAGTACAACCTCTGTGAGTACTAGGGAAGACTTTAGTTTTAGATCTTTGAAAATTTACATAAATAAAAAACATATAATAATCTAATCTTAGTAGGTCTGGATTTCTTTAAAAACTCGAATATTATTTTTAATTAAATTATTTTTGTTTTCGTTTAAAAGATATAATCTTAGTTTGATCAAATTTTATTGAAAAAAGACTAATTAATTTCAAAACTGGAAATTTCATTTCCGATTTACTCTAGAATCATTAAAGATCCGTTTGGTAAAAATTTCTGTTTATTATTTATTGTTTAAAAATTTCTGTTTATTATTTATTGTTTATATGTAAGTATTTGATAACTGTTTATGTTTCTCATATCTCATTTTTAATTAACGTACAAATTTTAGAAAAAAAATCCAGTTTTTTTATAATGTTTCGAGCTTTTCCAAAATATAGATAAAAGTATTATTTTATCATTTTCTACTTATAAAATGCATAAAAAATATATAAAAAAATATAACGTAAAAATTTGAATTTTTAATTTTCATATAAAGTTTTTACTCCTTTTAATTTAAAATGTTAGAGATCAAGAAATTATTATCCATAACGTTTATGTTTCTTTTTTTTTTCTTTTAGTAAAAATAAGAAAAATTTACCTGACATAATTTTATTTTTCTTAATTAAAAAAGAGAAAATAAGAAATGAAAAATAGTTACCGAATACAAATTTATTTTCTTGAATGAAAAAGAATAAATGAGAAACAATAAGTAGAAAATAAGGGGAAAAAAACAACAAACAAAGAAGGGAATGCTACCAAAATGCCTCTACATAACACATTCTCTCTTTTACTTTCCTTTTTTAGTGCAACAAATAGGAATGAGAAACTAGAACTCATTATTTCTTAGTCATATCGAAATATATTTGGTTGAGCTAAGCTCATGTTGGTCACATTCTCTCGTATACTAATTGTATTATTATAATGAATCCAAATCATAGTGATTTACAATTTTACTCCATCTTTATTTATTTATATTATTAATGATTTTTCTTTAATAAAAAATTACACAACTTTTATTATTTTATGTGATTTTATTATAGAAATTCAATTTAATTTATCAATTATTTAATTGTACTTTGTTATTATTAATTTAGATGAATATAATTCATTATTATTCGATATTATTTCAAAAAATTTATATTAATCTTTTTGAATTCATGTAATTTTAATTACTTATTAGTTGTTCATATTAAATAAATTGTTAAAACAAAAAGAAAATATATTATTATTTTAATTAAAAATAATATTAGCATAGTTTTTAAGTTAATGTATTTATAGCTTTGTAGGTATTCTAGTAAGTGTAATATATTTTAATTTCTATTTCAGTTCATTTTAGCAAGTAATAAACTCAATTCCGAGTTCAGAAAATTTCCATAAAACAACTTCAACCAACATTCTCATTTCAATTTATGATTCCAATTCCAAAAAATTCTGGAAAACAAAATCAAAGAAATAACATTTTCATTCAACTCCGACGGATTTCATTCAGATTGTTTTGATTCAGATGGTATTATTCCAAATCGAGACGAGGCCTTGATGCTTAAACCGATTCCTTTTTAACCACATCCTCGTCCATAAATCTCTTCCAGAACCAGTGCTCCTTCCACAGTCTCTCCGTCATCTCCTCGATCGGAACGCCCTTTGTCTCCGGCAGAAAGAACATGACGAACAGCGACATCACCAGCACCCAACCGGAGAAGAACAAGAAGATCCCGTACTTCATATAGCACAGCATCGACAGAAAAGCTTGCGCGATCACGAATGTGAACACCATATTCACGCAAACCGTTATGCTCTGCCCCGCCGATCGCGTCTCCAACGGAAAAGTCTCGCTCGGAATCAGCCACCCGAGCGGTCCCCACGACCACGCGAACGACGACACGAAACTGCACACCATCAGCACCACCACGATCGCCGTCCCGCGCGACAGATCGTTCTCGTTGTCCTGCAGTTTCACCCCTAGCACGATCGCGATGATCGTCTGCGAGATGAACATTTGGACGCCGGCTTCTAGCAACAGGATCCGTCGCCCGATCTTGTCGACGAAGTAGATCGAGACTATTGTGGAGAGGACATTGACGGCACCTGTAATCACGGAGGAGTAGAGAGACGCATCGTTGCCGAAGCCTACTGTGTTGAACAGAACCGGAGCGTAGAACATGATCGCGTTGATTCCGGTGAATTGCTGGAACACCTGGAGGAGAATTGTGATGACGAGCGGCGGGCGGTTGCGGCGCATGAGGAGGTTTCTGAACGGATGTTTCACTTCTTGAGCGATGCGGCTCGCCTCCAAGATCTCCTGGTACTCTGGCTCGATGTTGTCTGTTCCTCTGATTTTTCTTAGCACCGATTTTCCTTTCTCTAAATGGCCGCGTTCGATCAAACTGTTCGGAGTATCGTCGACTAAGATCGCTCCAAGAGTCAACAACAGCGCCGGAATGCCGGCCAATCCCAGCGATAGCCTCCATCCCCATCCGCCTTGAATCCTGTAACGAAAGAAACGAACGTTCCGAATTCGAATTAGATAACACACGATCGGAAACTCTGTATTCATGATTTTGATGATGTTCTTACTTGGATGTGCCGTAATTGATGAGATTCGCGAGCAGAATGCCGACGGTCACATCGAATTGGAACAATATATTCAATGCTCCACGAATCCTCGTCGGCGCTATCTCCGATAGAAACAACGGCACGGCCTGATTTCAACGAAGGAATCAACGTCAATCTCAGATTGAAAAGATCTATCCCGAAATTGTGTTCACTTCAAAGAAATAGGAACAGAACAGACCTGGTTGGCGAATCCGACTCCACAACCGAGACAGATCCTTCCAAGAATGAGCATGAAGAGGTTGACGGCGGAGGCGTTGAGAATCGTTCCGAAGATGAAGAAGACTCCGGCGATGAGCATGGTGTGTTTCCGGCCGAGTACTCTGGTGGTGTAAGACGCGAAGAATGTGGCCGTCAAGGCGGCGAGATACAGAGAAGACGTGAACAACTGTAAGTTCTCATTATCGTATTTACAGTAATTGCTGTCGTCCGCTCCGTGCTGCTGAGTTCTCTCGTAGACGACGGGGAAGAACTCCTTCAAGAACGAAGGCATCGACGTCACTCCCCCTGAACCAAATCGACATGTCGAATTTAGAGCAGAGAAGAAAATTAGTAGTACTGAAGAACACAAGTTCAGAGATTCGAAATTACCGGAAATGCCGATGTCGTAGCCGAACATGAGCCCTCCGGTGGCCGCCATCAAACAGGAAATGATGACGACCGGAGTGATCTTGGCCTCGAACTCCGCGCCGGAGGAAGCCACCGCGAACCCTCCCGCAGGCATGGTTAGTTAACTGACCCTGCTGCAGACTGATTTTTTGACGACGGCAGTGGCGAAGTAGAAAATAGAAATGGAAATCAATGGCGGTTCGAGATTGAGATTGAGATTGAGATTGAGATTATTCTCGATTTGGAATGATTGTTATGGAAATTGGGGATTGGGATATTGATTTATAGAGACGAAGACAGTGAGTGGAGAAGAATTTGGTAAAATTCAGATCTGAAGGAACTGAAATTGAGGCTAAATTGGCTAAGAATGGAATGCATAAACTGTTTCGGAGACATTGAAACAATCAGAGATGTCTTTGGGCGATGTTTATCTTTTCGATTTTTACGACAATGTCTATTAATGGATGAAGAAGAAGAAGAAGAAGAAGAAGCTAAATTTAGTAAAATAAATAATAATGGTAATTAAGAAGGAAAATTAATTGCCATTCAGACGACATTGGAAAGTTTTATCCAAATCCAGGAACCACGTTAATCCCATTTAATGTCAAATGAAACGTTCCAATATTCCTGAATCACCATTTTTTGCTTTCAAACCTCACCCTAAAGCAATAATTTAAATTTAAAATTTATAAAATGATAATTGCTTTTTTATATAGGATAATTGAAACGAATAATAAAAAGATTTATCTACGATTTTAAGAGATCAAATATCTTATAATGGTTAATTAGTTGAACTATAGGCATACATCAACATTGAGAATGGTTATTTGGCTTTTGTGTAATAATAACATTAAAAATGATTTAACATAAATATGAAACTATTTTCAAATTCGATGCATGCAAATTTAATATTGTATTGTCATGGTTTTTGTTTTATTTAGGAAAAAAATTTCATTGCATACTATCATTGGCTAATATGAACTTGGGGTTAAAAAATCTCTACATTCCCCTATAGGGTGTAGGTATGAAGTTCCCCATCATATGTGATGTATTATTATTATTTAACAATGTTGTGGGCTGATATTGTCAAAAAAAAAAAAAAGGAAAAAAAGAAAAAAGTTGTAGGCTTGGTATAATTAAATAATTATCTGTAAGGAACCATTCATAGAGTGAATGAAGGACTTGGTTCCAATCGGATTAAGAATTTTTTACCAGAGAGCTTTATTTAAAATATTTAGCACTTTTCTATTTGTTTATTTATTTAAGTTTGTTCATATTTTCATTTTTGTTATGAGTGGTTATATATTTTTACAATAATTTTTCAGTAAAATAAATGCGATCTTGGAAGTAGGTATTAAAAAACAATACAAAACTTTGTGATCGGAAATAGGTGTCTCAACCAAGTTGAACTAAGCTAAAATTGGTAAAAATTTGAACCTGTTACTTCAATGAAAGACTTGAAGTAGATGTCATTGATCGTTGAGTTATGCTTATAATATCTACTCTATTTTCGTAGTAACTCTCTTTTATATTAATGAGTTAGTAAATCAATCACATGCTAACGAGTTAGATTAATTTTCACTATAATAATTCTTATTCTAAAATGATAATTTGCATTATTTATAATGCTTTTTTTAAGTACGGCAAAGATGAGAGTTGAGATTTAAACCTTAATCGGGTACATAGCAATGAAGTTGAATCAACTTATAGACAAATAAAAAATCATTTGTCAACTGATATTTTCAAATAAATAATTTTACTAAAAATAGCAAATTAATAATTTATTCAATAACATAAATATATATAAAAAAATAGTAAAAATAATTAAAATCTTTTCGTTTTAAATGGAACTATGTTTTAAATAGACGATTTTATTCAATACCACTTAACAATTTAATTTATATTTATTTGATTTAGGGAAAAAAAACTATTATAAATAGTTTACAAACTATTCTACATTTTGGGAAATAACAACGAACCCAGACGAAAACTCGTTAGTTCAATATTGCAACAGCCACCATATATAAAGCAAATAACATGCACACAAAGTCCAAGTCCACTGCATTTTAATTTTTAAGAAAAATGAAACTACATTATCACATTTCAAATGAATGGGTCCCAATTGCTTTTCTGAGATAGACGAAGGAGAAGGAAAAAAAATAGAAAATATTATCTTCATTGTGATTTAAATAGAAACCGTGTCATGCATTTGATATGTAACAAAGTATGTCGCCTACTAAAAAAAAGGTATATCGATATAGATGCTTTGTGAGACTTGACTAAGTTATAAGAACAAAAGTGGTAACTTTTAAAATCATATGGACATTGAATTAATGACATTTGTAAAATAGTTTTTAGGTTGAATAACAAATTTCGGTTTGACCATAGGTGTAATTTGCTCTCTATAATTTTAAAAGTTTTAACTTAGTTTCAAGGTTTAGGGTCCATATAATTTGGGTTTAGTTTCCAATTACTCCTTAAGATTTTAAAATTTTCAATATGGTTTCTATTGTTGGGAAATTAAGGCACTCCTTACAATTTTCCTCCCACGATAATCTCTATACAAAAATTTATACGGGTTCATCCCATAAGTTTATGGGCTACGTTTAGTCAGTGCGGATTCTACTAATAAAGAGATTTGATACAAGCACCCAGATATCTAATCCCGATATTCATCCTTCCGAGGTCTCAACAAAAGTCTTATATCTTCTAAGTATTATAACATACTATACTTAGGTACAAGAAGGAAAGACTCACAAGAATCAAGATCTAATTACCCTGAATACAATGATCTTGATCTATTCCAATGTTGCTGCCAATACCCCGAGCCTATGCCTTGAAACTGCCACAAAACGCTTTAAAAAACGACTGAAAACGACTCTAATTTCGACGGGAAAACACTAAAACTCAAAACTGCAGCTTTTATAGTGCTATGACACTGTCCATAGCGTCATGGCGCTACAGACAAAAAAAAGTCTGCGCGCCCCATCGGGACAGCGGCGCGGCGCCCTGTTGTAATGTCATGGCGCTGCCTCCTCGGTCGTTCTAGCCTGCAGTTCTCCGCTTCACCTGTTTCCATCACTCTTCGTCCCAACGCGTCCCAACACTATCCTAACTCATTTCGACATTGATTTGACTCCACCAATCCAAACATGTATGACTTTAAAAGTTCTAATTTAGACCTTATATTTCAAGCTTAGTTTCACTTTCGTTGAGTTTAGTTTCTATTTAGTTCTCATTAAAATTTTCAATTTGCTTCAAATGATTTAGTCTAACTTTACAATGTTAGGCCATGTTTACTTATCTGCAATCGTAATCAAAGAATCATATTGAAAACTTTCATTCTTTTTTATGGTATATACCAAATTGTAAGAATGAAATCAAATGATGGGATCCACCTCAAACTTTACAATCTCATATCCTCTCATTACATCTCTACAACCCC
Organism: Momordica charantia; assembly: GCF_013281855.1. Taxonomy (NCBI): domain Eukaryota; kingdom Viridiplantae; phylum Streptophyta; class Magnoliopsida; order Cucurbitales; family Cucurbitaceae; genus Momordica; species Momordica charantia. The sequence goes on along the minus strand of NW_028275163.1, from coordinate 4,054,162 downwards.
ATCAGTCCCATTCTTCATTCCTTATTTGGTGGGCTCCACATGTTATAATTAATTTACAACTTTGAACTCCTCTCTCATCTATTAATTAGATACATAAAGTTAATAATTTTATAATTTATTCTCCATTTATAATTCAATTTTTATTAGTTGATGTTATTTTATTATATAATGTTATAAATTTATATTCATTAATATCAATAGATCTTTTTAAATAGAAATTATTATTTTTAAATATTAGAATAATAAAATTTAATAAATGTAATATTAAATTATCGTTGTTCTAATAAAAAATATTTTATTTGATGCAATTTTATTTTAATTATTCATTATTTATTAATATTAAATAAATTGTTATAAAAAAATATTTACTAGCAATAATATATTAAATTAAAATTTATTATTATTTTAATTAAAAAAGTTTGAACAGTATTTTTATTAACTAAAAAGTAGAAATAGATATACTTGTTATATATGTGATTTTGATTCCGATTCCAGATAGCTCTAATAAACAACAACAAATTAATTCTGATTATGATTTCTTGTAAACAATATCAAATGAATAATATTTTCATTTCGATTAATTTCCATTACTATCGTTGATAGTTAAATGGGACTTCACTATATTAACCAATTATTTCTATGAAGGACCAAATTTGTAATTTAATGTTCTTTAAAATTACATTCAACCAATCAAAAAACAATTTGACCCGCGGAAAAGGGTAAGACGTGTTCATGTTTTTATCAAAAAAAAAAAAAAAGAAGAAAGAAAGAAATCTTCAGAAAACGTGTTTATTAATTATTACAAGGAAGCGTCAAAGTCATTGAAGCCCGAAAAGTCAAGATTTTTGTTCCAGTAAACCGTCAAGTCTAAAACGATATCCCCCGGGCCACGGATTTGATGTCATCGTCTAATTTATTTATCTCTCCACTGTTTCTTTATTTCAAATTTCTATGGCCGCCATTGATCTGTTTCTTCATCTTTCTCTGTTATTGCTTCTCTGCTTTCTTCACTGTTACGCCCAGACCCATTCCCCACACAATACACTAATTAATTTGGGTTCCACAATCGTCGCTGGGTCGAATGAATTCTGGCGATCATCCTCCGGCGAGTTTGCCTTCGGGTTCCACCGCATTGCCGATGGTAGATACCTTGCTGGCATAGTGTTCGACAAAATTCCTGAGAGAACTTTGGCATGGTCTGCCAACAGAGACGATCCAGCACAGGCTAATTCCACCATTGTTCTCAAACCCACCGGCGAATTCGTGCTGATTTATGCCAACAACTCCCAATTTCAATCAGCGACGGCACTGTGGGGAGCTCTGCTTTTATGTCCGATGATGGCAACTTGATGCTGCTTGATTCCTCCTCCAATCCCGTATGGCAGAGCTTTGATCATCCGACCGACACCCTTTTGCCGGGACAGGTACGAATGAATCTAAAAGCTAAGTTTAGGGTTAGAGTAAATTGTTGGGATTGCAAGTGTGTGCATACAAAGTTTCCTAAAGTGATCTATGGTATACAAGTATGGACAATTGTCTCCCTTAATATAAGAGGCATTTTGGGTGAAACAAAAAATAAAGTCATAAGGGTTATGCCCAAAACCGAGGATATCATTGTGGAGATAATATACCATTGTCCATGACATAAATTTAATCCTTTTTATACATATTCTTAACATAGGTTCTTCGAATGGGCCAGAAACTGTACTCAAATGCCAACGGAACAGTCGACTACTCAACCGGCCAATTCATGTTGGACGTTCAATCGGACGGCAATGTCATAATGTCTGCTTTTCGATATCCCGACCCTGCCTACAAGTATACTGGCACTATCAATTACAAAAACTCCACCATTGTCTTCAACAAGACCACGGCTCTCTTGTATGTCCTCAATGACACGACAACTATTTATTCTACTTTGACCCAGCTGCCGGTTCCAGTAAAAGACTACTACCACAGAGCAACCGTCGACGACAAGGGGAACTTCCAGCAGTTGATTCGGATTAAGAGCGGCAGTGGTGAGTGGAGATCGGTGTGGAAGTTCGTTGAAAGGCCTTGTATGGTGAGCAACATCTGTGGGGTGTTTGGATTTTGCACCTCAAATGATAATCAAAACGCGAATTGTGAGTGCTTGGAAGGGTATTCGCCGATTGATCCTAACGTGCCCTCTAAAGGATGCTATCCAAATTTGGCCGTGGACTTTTGTTCAAATTCAGACTTCAAAATTGTTAAGCTTGAAAATGCTGATTTCCCGTTTTTCAAGGTGGAGGAGTCTGATGCGACAATGGTAGCATCGAAAGATGTGGACCAGTGTGAGGAAGTTGTGAGGAACGACTGCCTCCGCACGGCGGCAGTTTATTTTAACGGTGCCTGCTATAAGAAGAGGATGCCATTGTTGAACGCTAGAAGAAGCATTCCAGATACGAATAATCACGTGGCGTTTCTTAAAGTTCCCACAATTAACAATGTTAATGGAGAACGCAGAAAATCCCCTTCTAATGAAGCTCTGTTGGCGATATTTGTGCTCTGTTCCACACTTGTAGTGCTTTTTACCGCCATGGCTGTCTACTACCATCCCAAGGGCTTTCTGCAAAGGAAGAAGCCTGCAAAGCCAAAGCCATTGGAGATGAATTTGAAGGTATTTTCATTCAACGAATTAAGAGAAGCGACTAATGGGTTCAAAAACAAGCTCGGCAGAGGAGCTTTCGGCACAGTCTATAATGGAGTTTTGATGTTGAGTGACCAACAAGTGGAGGTCGCCGTGAAGCAATTGGAGAAGTTGTTTGAACAAGGGGAGAAGGAGTTCATCACAGAAGTCCAAGTGATTGGATTGACTCATCACAGAAACTTAGTTCGATTGTTGGGTTTCTGCAATGAGGGAGATCATCGGCTATTGGTTTATGAGCTCATGAAAAATGGTCCTTTGTCAAATTTCCTATTTGGGGAGAAGGAAAATCAAAAACCCAAATGGGAAAGCAGAGCAGAAATCGTGATGGAGATTGCAAGAGGGCTGTCATATTTGCACGAAGAGTGCGAAACCCAAATCATCCACTGCGCTCAAAACATTCTCCTCGACGACAATTACTCGGCGAAAATCTCCGATTTCGGCTTGGCCAAGCTCATGAAGAAGAACCAGACACGAACAGCCACCATGATTAGAGGAACAATGGGATATATGGCACCAGAATGGCTGAAGAATGCACCTGTTACAACAAAGGTTGATGTTTATAGTTTTGGAGTCATGTTGTTGGAGATCATATTTTGCAGAAGGCATGCAGAAGAAGGAATAATCCAAGGCGATGATGATGCAATATTACTTGTGGATTGGGTTGTAAGTTGTGCGAGAGCAGAAAGATTAAGAGCCATAATAAGTCATGATTCTGAAGCAATAAATGATTATGAAAGGTTTGAGAGGATGGCAATGGTGGGTTTATGGTGCATTTCTCCAAATCCAGCCCTTCGGCCATCCATGAAAGAGGTCGTACTAATGCTAGAAGGAAGCATTGAATTGGGAATCCCTCATTTTCTCGAAGGAGATGCTTATTTGCACGCTTAAACCCAGACTTTCAAAGTATAATCCCTCTGATGTTTACCAGAGATTCGTGCGGAGTAGAGATTCGAACTCGACCACGACCTTTTGATCGGAGATAGATGTCTAGTTGAGCTAAATTCAAGTTAGCGCATAGTTCAATATCAAAAATATAAGGTTGGTTTTATGTATTGACATAATAGCCCATAAAGGTGGGTTAGGATTGTGATCTATATTATAATAGACTTTGGTTGAGTGACTGTGATCTCCTTTTTACAAGTGAAGTACCATTTTAAGTATGAAATAATGACTATTTTTTTTTTTGAAACCGTAGGATAAGGATTGAGATTTCTCAGAGAATGTAGATTGTTTGATGTATTTGTTGAATGGGCTGAATTTTCTTTTCTTTTTCATTGAATATTCCATAAAAAATGAGAGGTAGAAATTTGAACTTACGAGTCAATGTGAAGAAGTGTATATGTTAAATCACGGGTTATATTCATGACAGAGAAATTATTTAAGAAAGTTGATACAACATGATTGATAATTTTTATTGTTGAATTTAGGAGAGAGAAACTAAAAATCATGTATTAAAACATGATTAAACTACCAATGGATCCAAAAGTTTAATTTGATGGATTAAGATAATTTAATTATTTATATTGGATATCTAACCTATTTCTTCGCCATGTATTTAAGGATTTAGGTAGAGAAAACAAAAATTTGACGACCATATTATGATATTTTGAGATAATTTGACAACCATAAACACTATAGGTACATAGATAATACTAAAAATGACAATATTTGAGATATTGGATAAATAAACACGTCTCTGCGGTAATAATTTGACTTAATATTTGAAGGAAAATAGAGAGAGAAGCAAATAGACAAGAAAATAATAAAAGAAATAGAGATACCATTTAAAAATTAATAAAAAAAAAGTGGACCCTTTAAAAGATTATAAAATACAAATTTAAGATTTACAAGCAATTGGTTAGCAATCTCAACTAAGATTTAGGTTTGAAAACAATCAAAGTTAACTACCTAATTATAAATTTAGTTAAAAACGATTTTATTTAGGTAAAATATAAAACGTTTTATGGATATTTTATACTAAATATTATAGAATCAAATAATTGTCGAACACGTCGTAAATTCATCATAGTTATAACTTATAAGAAGAAAAAGAACTGAACTTTTGGCAAAGTCGAGATGTGTTGATACCTTATAGAATTATATATTATTAAAATAAAAGAACATCTAAGATTATGTTAATGTCAAGATCTAAATTTTATGAAAATCTTAAGGTATATCTAAATTAATAAAGTAGTATTTCACAATAAAATTTTATTTCAAATATTATATGAAAATCTTAAGATATATCTAAATTAATAAAGAAGTATTTCACAATAAAATTTTATTTCAAATATTATGTCTAACATTTTTTAATATTTTTTATATTTTATGGATATATTTTTTTTATATTTTTTTCGATACTATGGAAACGTTTGATTCTCTTCAAACTCTATGTCTTTTTTTTTTTTTTACAAGCTCTAAACTCTATGTCAAATCTATTAACATATGAAAATGTTGACATATTAACAAAAATTTAATGCTAGTATCTTATAAGTTTTATAATTTCTGAGTATCGATTTTACTATTTAAAAGATGCAAAAAAGATTATTGAGAAATGACAAAGGCTTGAGATCTTGAAAGCTTGGGGCATTAAAGTACCACTTATCTTTTCCAAGTTCGAATCCTATACTGGTCATAGTGTTTTTTTAACCTAGGTAATGAACTTTGTTTATAAGGATCTATTAACATAAATTACACGATATTGTTTTCGAGAAATAAAAAAAAAAAGTGGAAGAAAGAAGAATGGTCAAGTCTTCATCCGTTAGATTTGAATTATTCAAGCAATGCAAATTAAATTTGGCCAACGAAATAAATGAGTTGTTCTTTTTTTTTTTTTTTCCAAAGGACTACACAACTATTTCTCCTTGAAATATTTGGTGGGAGTTGACTGACTTATTTATAGATACGTCAACATCGATTTAAGATGACTATTGAATTTTTCAAGCATAGTTCTAATTGACATATATCTCCAATCAAGAGGTTGTGAGTTCGATCCATCTCTACTCCCGCTTGTTGTACTAAAAAAAATTAATAGGCATGTACCATATAATTAGAGTATTAATATTCTATTTGACAATTCCATCAATATTTTTACATGTCCATAAATTTGACATCAACGTGAGAGATGAATCAAAATTTCTATAACATCGCAAAAAAATCATCAAAATATAAATAATATCAAATATGATATCACTCGTATGGACATGATGCTAATAGTAATAAATTTAAACCTATTTAAAAAGTGTAAAATACTTATTTGTTACAAAATTTATTGATATGTTATCCATATTTTTATCTATATCAACATTTGGGTATAAAATTGCTGAAAGAAAGGAAAAAGATAAGGCTGGCTTAAAAAACCGATTGCGACAACTTGGATGAAAGCTTTATTATTTTGTACGCCACCGATAATTCTTTCTCGTTTGATTTTTCTAAACTCAACAGTGGCTTAAAACCACAAGTCAAATTTTGTGGTATCAGACCAATAACGCCATTACCATGGAGCTTCCGTAGACGATTTCAAACACAATTTTTTCACAGCTCCTTCAAAACTTCAACCGGGTCGATCATTTTCATTTTCATATGCCAAAAAAGGCAACAAAAACACGACAATGGCGTCCATGATCTTTCTCTCTTTCCTTCTTCTAAATTTCTATGTGTGTTTGGCTCAAAATGGCTCCACCATAACCATGGGTTCCTCCATAACTGCTGGATCCAACCATTCTTGGCTTTCTCCATCTGGGGATTTTGCATTCGGTTTTCATCTTCTTCCCAACGGTCTCTACCTTGTCGGAATTTGGTTTGATAAAATCGCAGAGAGCACGCTGGTTTGGTCGGCCAACCGCGACAATCCGGCGCCGGCGAACTCCGTCGTCCAGTTGAGCAGCACCGGCCAGTTCGTGCTTTCATTCCCAAACGGCACCATTATTCAACCCGTGATGTCCACACAAGCGCCTGCAACTTGCGGCCAAATGCAAGACGACGGCAACTTCGTGTTGAAAGACTCCAATTCCGTGCCCGTCGGCGAAAGCTTTGATTCTCCGACCGATACTCTCCTAATCGGGCAGATCTTGGGGGTGGACAAAAAGCTGTTCTCTGCAAAAAGCGTCTCCAATTTCTCAACAGGGAATTCCATGTTGCAAATGCAAACAGACGGAAATCTGGTGCTCTCCAATTACAAAATCTCCAATATTGGGTATTGGTTCACAATCGCAACCGACATTCAAAACACTGTTTTAGTCTTCGATAACGCCACTGCTCTGATGTACCTCAACAATAGAACTGGCTCATCAAGTGGACTGATTTCTTGCAATTTGACAGTCCATGTTCCAACCCCAATTCAAGATTACTACCACAGAGCAACAATTGGCGTCCATGGCGATTTCCGGCAGTATGTTTACCGGAAAAGTAACGGCAGGGAATGGCTGAGGGTGTGGGGAGCCATGAGAGACCCCTGCCTTGTGAACACCGTTTGCGGCTTAAATGGGCTCTGTAAATCAGCAGATAATGATACAGTAACCTGCGATTGCTTGCCTGGTTTTGTTCATTTGGATCCGAGTGATTCTTGGAGAGGATGTCGGCCGGAAACTGTGATGAACTACTGTAAGGAAGATCCAGGGAAGAATTTCACCATCCAGGTGATTGACGATGTGGATATTGACTTGCCCCCTGAATCCGAGCGTTTCTCGGATTTGGCTCGTACGTTCAATGTCGATGTTGAGCAGTGCAGAGAGGCACTCATGGAAGATTGTTACGCCATGGCAGCAACTTGGAAGGATTCGACATGTCGCAAGAAGAGGACGCCATTAATAAATGCTAGAAATACTTCCATTACCAATGGGACAAAAACTCTAATCAGAGTGCCTTTCCTGCTAAAAAACGGTTCTGAAGTCGACGACGGCAATAAAGACGACAAACTTAGATACCGGAAATTCCTCGAGATTGGCGATATAGTCGCCGGAGTTCTGGCTTTTTGCTCCGGTGTCGTTGTCGTTTTCTATCATCCCACGGCTCGGAGACTGATGAGAACGAAGCAATTTTCCAGTGCAAGTGCCATCGGAATCAATTTCCGGGAATTCACTTTCCAGGAATTAGTTGACGCAACCGATGGATTCAACAAGATTCTGGGCCAAGGATCTTCCGGGAAAGTATTTCGAGGAAATTTACACAGACGGTGCCGACGTCGAAATTGCAGTGAAAGTGCTCGACAGAATGACTGAAAGTACCGAGAAGGAATTCGTGACGGAGCTCAGAATCATCGGCCGGACATATCACAAGAATTTGGTCAGATTGTTAGGTTACTGCGTCGAAAACGAGAAGCAGCTTATTCTAGTCTACGAGCTAATGCCGAAGGGCGCACTATCGGGATTCCTATTCGACAATGGCGAAAACCCTAATTGGACACAGCGGGTGGAAATCGCGATTGGAATAGCCAGAGGATTAGCGTACTTACACGAAGAGTGCGAGACGCAGATCATCCATTGCGACGTGAAGCCCCAAAACGTGCTGCTGGACGCGAATTACACAACGAAGATCGCCGATTTCGGGATCTCGAAGCTGTTGAAGAAGGACCAAACGAGAACGAACACGGAGGCGAGAGGGACGATCGGGTACATGGCGCCGGAGTGGCTGAGGGGAGCGCCGGTGACGGCGAAGGTAGACGTGTACAGCTATGGAGTAATGCTGCTGGAGATCATTTGTTGCAGAAGGCACATTGAGTTGGACCGAGTGGAGGAAGAAACCGAGGAGGAGGATTTGGTTCTTTCGAATTGGATATTGAGTTGCGCGGCGGCCGGAAATCTGGAGACGGTGGTCGGAGATGAGCCGGAAATATTGAGGGATTTGGAAAGATTTGAACGGATGGCGATGGTGGGATTGTGGTGCATTCATCCAGACGCGGCCCAAAGACCGTCGATGAAGAAGGTCACCCAAATGTTAGAAGGCACCGCCAAAGTTGGAACCCCTCCTCTGCTTCTCTAGATATTTTATTTTATTTAATAATACGTGGGAATCGAAATTCAAACTCACAAAGTTAGTTAAAGAAATCATTTTTATTAAGCTAAATAATTAACTCTAGAGTTTTAATTCAGATATAAACTTATTTGAATTGGGTTGGAATAATGCCTTTTTCGCTCCTCATCGTGGTAGAACATGAACTTGAATTTTTATCTTGAGATTTTGTGAGAAAATTCGAGTTGGATTGGACTATAAAATATATACTTTAATTGAAATGTTATGCGTATAAGATATAAATAAAAAATAAATTATACAAAATATTAAAAGAGACCACATGAGGTATTCTTGATCATAACTATTTATTTAACTGTCTGATCTTAAAACATTTGATGTCGGAAAATATATAGAAATTATTAATTTCTAAGTTAAGTGTCATCATAGATTTGAAATCATTCTCTTAATTAAATTTTGCTACTTTTGACCCTATTCCTAGTTTTGAAATTAAAAAAAAAAACCCATATATTTATGGTACATTTATGACACTTGAATAAATGAATTTATCACTAATTTACATGAAATAGCTAAACATTTTACACCTATTAATAAATCAATGAATTGTTTAGTCACTAGGAATACACTGTGATTGGAGTTGTAAATCAGTGGTACACATGAGTGAATTAGTGATACTAATTAATGAATTCATCATTTTTTTTTGAAAAGAAATGAATTGATCATGCTATCGAGTCAATGATACACTAGAATATAAGTGAATCTGTGCTATTACTGAATTTTTTTATTCATTTAATAATTCAATGAGAGGGTGATACTAATAAATTAGTAACATTGGCAAAGAAGTGATACTAGTAAATTATCCGCTGAACATTTCATTTTTCTAGGGTTTGTTTGGTTGGAAATTCAAATTCTGTTTTTTTTTTCACATTATCGAATCAAATGGATTCAGTGGATACGCAAGACTTGGGAGATTCATTTCGAATTCATAGAAATTTTGAAAACGATTTTTTCATGTTTTCAATGTTTTCAGATTCAGAATTTCAAAATTTTAAGATGCAAAATTATATTAAAAATATAAGAACTTTGATAAATATATTACTTTATATTATAAACTAATTTTATGTTTATTAAAATTAAAACAGGTAAAATATTTTAAATTATATAACCCTGTAAAATAATAATTATCAAAAGTTTATTTAGTTTTATTAGAAGATGTGAGGGTGGATTCAAACTGGTCACTAATTTAAAACTACATGGTAGATCACTTATTTAGCATCAACATTGAATTATTGTTTTACAATCAGGATTCACAACCGGTAGTAAATCACTAATTTATTCACACTACGGGAAATTTCACTTCATCTTAGCCAAAAGCCGAGGACGATATCATGGGTAATTATGTTATAAAAGGAAAAAAATTAAACACTGATTTGATTCATTTTGATCTCGTAGTTTTAAAACATTAGCATTGTAGTACTTCTATTTTTAATTTTTATTCAATGAACTCTGAAAACGTTAATCTTAGTCATTTTTATTAGAGACCTATTTTGGTCTAGACTCTCGCTCACTATAAATTTATATTAAAATATTTATGTTAAAATTTTGTTGACCTAAACTAGACAGTTTTGAAAATCAGTGACTAACCTAAATAAAAGTTGGAAGCATAAAAATTAAAATCTACATCATGAGAGTAGAGGAACCATAGTATTTAAACCAAGAAAGAAAGAAGAAACAAAAATTCCAAACAAATAAAAAATTTCATCTTTTCTTTTGTCTTTTAGCTTTACACTTGGGAAAATGAGTCGGGAAAAAGCTGAGGATATACAGAAGCTGTGGGTGAGCTGAGCTCTGCGTATCAAAATCACTGATTCTAATTGGCCAAACCAAGATCATCTTATCCACTCCCAAATCCCCTCCGCCCCCAAAGAAAAGAAAACACAACTTCATAATCAATCTCCCCAATCCTCCATTCCCAATCCAAATCCTCCATTTCCAATTCCCACCTCCATGGCCATGGCGGCTCAAGCAACCCTCTTCACCCCCTCCCTCTCCACCCCCAAATCCGCCGTCAAAATCCCATGGAAGCAATCCCCAGCTCTCTCCTTCCTCAACTCCAAGCCCCTCAAGCCCACATCCGCCCCCCGATTGGTCAAGATCGCCGCCGAGGCCGAGGCCACCACGGAGGCCCCGGCCGGATTCTCCCCGCCGGAGCTCGACCCTAGTACCCCCTCCCCGATCTTCGCCGGCAGCACCGGGGGCCTGCTCCGGAAGGCCCAGGTCGAGGAATTCTATGTCATTACATGGGAGTCCCCGAAGGAGCAGATCTTCGAGATGCCCACCGGCGGCGCCGCCATCATGAGGGAGGGCCCCAATTTGCTGAAATTGGCCAGGAAAGAGCAGTGCCTTGCTCTGGGAACCAGGCTGCGCTCCAAGTACAAGATCAAGTACCAATTCTACAGGGTGTTCCCCAATGGGGAGGTTCAGTATTTGCATCCCAAAGATGGCGTGTACCCTGAGAAGGTCAACCCTGGGCGCCAAGGCGTGGGGCAGAACTTCAGATCCATTGGGAAGAATATCAGCCCCATTGAGGTGAAGTTCACTGGCAAACAAGTGTATGACTTGTAAGCAAATTTATCAGCTTTTTGGGTTGCCCTTTTTAGCTTGTGTCTATTGTTGTAATGTTTTTTGTGATATCAATACTGTCATCTCTCTCAACTTAATTGTTATAATATCTCCTCTGTTGTTGTTTGTTCTTCTGTTTGGTGGATTCTGCTATATAATTGTTGTGATAGATGTTGGATTTCGAGGCTAAATTATGATGAAGGTTTAATAGATCATGTTTCAAGCTGTATAGGTTAGTTGTATATGGTTATCTGCTTAATTTTATACACTAATGTGGTTTTGATGTTGGATTGAAATGTTGTGACGATGATTTTCTTTTTGTGATTTGTTGGTGACAAGAATCGGTAGATGTATAGTGGTCTTTTCTCGTAAGTTCTATTTGTCTAATCCATCTCAATATATTATTAAAGATTAAAAACGATACAAAGGAAGTGTAATGCTGATGCTTCAAGTGAAAGTTTAATTACTATATCGAGTGATCGTTATTTTTCAAAAGAAATGGAGCCATCTCCTTGCTTTATCTATATACATATCATGACAAACATGAGGATTATCGATTCTCGTGAGATGAATTGAAATCTTATTAGAAAAAAGAAAGATAGAAATATTTTTTTTAAATGAAAGGAGCAAATCTCTTCGTCCATTTTTGATTCAGATTCAATCAACATTCAATTCAATCTCTTCGTTAATTTGAGCATAACTCAATTGATTAAAGTATATTCTCTGTAAAAGATCGTGGATTTGAATCCTCACTTTCACATGTTTAACTAAAAAAAATAGAAAAACTTGCTTACCCTACCTTTAGTCAAGAAAAATGGGTTAACTTTCTAAGAAAAAAGAGCATATCTATTTTGAAGACCTGGAAAGTTGCATATGAGAAGAGTATGCCTGACGAATATGAACTTGCAAAGACATTCTCCTCTAATTGTCATATAAAAAGAATTTACAAATATTTGAATAATTTTTCTTTTTTAATACAATATGTAGAAGTTGAGGAGTCAAGCAATGCGATTGACTTGTTGAATAATATGTGCAAACACACATTTCATTTGAGAAAGTAAACATAATAATTTGTTCCACCAGACACCAACTCCAAAGAATTCAATAAGATCATGAGTATCATTTTCGTAACCATGGACTAGATTTGTGTCAAGAGTTGCAGGATAGGATAGCTTGTGTTGATGCAAGATTTGGATTCATGGCTTGACATCAAACACTCCGGTGAACACATGCACACACAAGAGATTTGCAAATTGCCGCTAAGTTCAACACACTTCAATGTGTAAGCCAGACAAAAAGTTCAATCGACAATAGCTAAAAGTAGACTTGTAAAGCCAAAGGTAGAGTTGTAAAATGTACACTGTGCTTTAAGCGTCTCCTCTTATTTATAGAGACAATATCTTAAGGTTAGTTCGAATGTACCAACTCGATCGAGTTCAATTGACTCAGCATGATTGGATTGGGTGGTCTGGCTCTTGACCTCACTTCAGGTGAACTTAGAACAATAATTTCACTCATAACAACATGCATTTATTTTATATAAAGAGTTAAGAATTTGAACTTAAGATGATAAAGGGAAAATCAACCTCCAACCCAACTAAAATCCTTGTTAGAGGAAAAAAGAAAGATGGATAGTTTATGGAGAAAGGATTCCTTGCAAGAATTTCTCTGTTATAATATATAAACTTTTAAGTCAAACTTTGAATGAAGTTTTAAGAGTTTTTTGTTGATTTTGATTATACCAATGTCATGGCTCATCAGATATATTTTACAAAATTTTTACTATATAAAATACATACATTCATGCTAACATGAGTTTAGCTTAACGATAATTGACACGTCTCTGACCCCTTTTGTTATACTAAAAAAAACATATAAGCAAAAAACAACAACGGTTACATAATATTGATAAATTTTCAATTCTATTAACAACATAGTTCTCGAAAACAAGTCGGGATTAGGGTCGGAAACAGAAACTGCATCCGAGTTTCTTCGTCCCCATTGAAACAGAGAAAGAGAAGTTTCTTATTCCTGTCTCATCCTTACCAAGAACTTTCCTTTCTAAAGCAAGTCATTTCTTTTCCAAGTGATGTTACTAAATAATGTTGAAGCATATAAGCCAAAAGCCCCTTTTTTCATTACTATTATATTTGTAACTTTTAAGTCACTACACAAACAGTAAGAAACCAAAAAGAAAAAACAATACACAAAGGAAAAAAAAAAAAAAAGAAAGCCTAGAGGAGATCTTCTTTCATTTCTAGGCTGACATGATGGATTTCTATATTCTCTTATTTAGGGACTCTCTATTCTTCTCTTTTCCTCTCTTGAAAAGCTATCAAACTTGGTTGAGCTTGCAGGCTGCAGCTCCATATCCATATATGAACCTCGCTGTTCCTTCCGTGTACACGTGAGTCTCGGTGTCGAGCCTGCGAAAATTCTTGCCTGATTTAGAACTTTTCAGAATTTTGTAAATAAATCAGAAGGAAAAAAAAAACGTTTACTTACGACTTTCGAACAGCTTTGCTCAATGTGGATGCAGATGAGAATGTTTTTCCATCAAAGTACTTGTTCTCCCCTTTGATTCTTTGTTTGATTCTCTGGTCCAAATCATCAGCATTCAGGACAAAAGGGGTGTTTGAAGCCTGCAAGTTTCAAGAAATCTTTCTTAAAAAAAGAAACTAGAACCCCCATTTGAAAGTGGCATTTAGAAACCGTTGTCGTTTTCATTCAAGTGAAAAACACACTTGGACGATGACTTTCCCTACTTTTGTTCTCATGGAGTTTCTTTTCGATAAATAGTACTACATGAATATGGATATTACTCTTCTTCATGGCCAGCTACGTCGGCATCATTTAAGAATAACGTGAGGTCCAACAACATTAAAGAATTATTTATAAAAGAAAGGAGTAGATACTCCCGTAGTACTAGAAATTTTCCCGGCTATAGAAACAACCTTGAAAAACGATTTGGTATAAAACACACCAAACAGCCTCTAGACCTTTCATCTCATGTTTTATCATTATGAGAAAGATAATCATTATTCCAGCCCAAAAGCATGAGAAAGTATAATTTTCTTACCATAACCCAACCCCAAGTATCAGCAAAGGAAGGAATATGGGCAGAATAAGGCACCACATCTGCAAATCAGAAAGAAAAAGGAAAAAAAAAAAAAAGAGAACAGAACCACCACTCTATGCATTAGTAAATTCCTGATAGAAACTTAGGATAAACCCAACAACAGAAATAGCCTCAGGTTTTGCTCACATTTGAAAACTTGCTTTAGAGTATTGTAGATGCAAGAAAACACTTCTGTATGGCTGAAGATTCCAGCTGGACCAGCCTGCATAGATTTCAACAATTTGAATTCATCCCTCTCCCATTTGACATTCAAAAAACTGAATTCATTTTCATCTCTTTTGCTTACCTGAGTGATGAATATGCCATCTTGTTTCAATCTAGGCTTCACAGTATACTCATAGAAGGATTTGGTGTAGAGTTTGTAACAAGGACCTCCCTCTATTGGGTCTGCAAGGTCGCCCACAATCACGTCGTATTGCTCTTCTCGACTCTCGAGCTCCGCTCTGCAGACATGCCCAACAGAAAACTTATAGTAACTGAAAATAGCAACTGTAATGTAGGATGAATCGTAAAAATGCCTTAAATCAAACCCGAACCTGGCATCGTTGATGACAAGTTCAAGTCTTGGATCGCAGAAAGCTTCTTTGTTTACTATCAGATACGACTTGCAGAAGTCGACCACCTCCTGTTTAATAGTTTATTCCACGACAGTTTCAGAGAGCTTTCTTTCGTAGCTATTAATGGCGATAAAGAAGAATAACGAAGGAATTCGAACCTCGTCAATGTCGCACATGACAACTTTCTCCACAGTCTTGTGTCTCAGTAGCTCTCTTGCTGTGGAGCCTTCACCTCCTCCCATGATAAAGATGGTCTTTGGACTGACATTACAAAAAGAATGTTATCAACATCGTTTTATCCTTAAATTCCTCAAAGAGAATCAATAATTAGGCTTAGAAAATACTTGGGATGATGGAGAAGTGCAGGGTGAACAAGGCATTCATGGTAAATGAATTCATCAGTTTCTGCACTTTGAAGCTTTCCATCGATGACGAGCGCCTTCCCGAACGGCTTCGTGTCGAGTAGAGCAATGTCTTGGTACTGAGAAGCTCCAGTATGCAGTATGCTACAAGATTACAAAACAAAGTTCATTAAAAAGCCTGTAGATTTTGGCAGACAGGAAGTGAAAAATAACCCCCAAACTTAACCCCTTTTTGTTTTAACTTTTAAGGTTTATTGTCTGGCTTTTCCAAGACCAAAGGATTATTTTATTGAGATAGATTATGAAGTGGGAGGGGAAAAAGTCTTCCACTTTTTTAAACATTTCAACCCCATTTCAACTTGTTGGACCTTCACAAAGACCAGCAAAACATCCCCAATATAAGAACCGACAGACAAGCTAGAACTATGAAAGCATAGTTTAATGATTTTGTCTCAACAACTCCCCCTTAATCTAATCGAAATACCAACACACTTTTACCTCAAGACCCCCTCATTTTTGCTGTACCTTCCTTCTAGAAATGGGAAAAATTTTAGAAAACAAAGCTGAATGAAGTTGAAAACATTGGTGAACATGGGCAGAGAGGATTCAGAAAACAGGACACGTTTTTTTTTTTTTCTTGTGGGAAAAAGTTCATTTAAAATGTAATAGAAACAAGTACCTATTTAGAGCAAATGACCATCTTAAATTCTCCTCAATCTCTTCCTCGTACCAGCAGCTCTTTCGATACCCATTTAGGGAATGGCCCTTCTCAATGAGCTCATTTCCATTGTTAACCAAATTGACAGAGGAAACATCGGCCATTGCTGCTGAAGAGAGAAGAGAACTCAGAAGAGAGAGAGAGAGAGCAGGAGAGAGATGTGGATGGGGAAGAAATGGAGGGAAGAGGGGTATTTAAGGAAGAAGAAGGCAGGGAAAATCTGAGGGAGGGCTGTGATTTTGGTTTGCAAATGAGAAAAAGAGAGTTCAGAAAATGCATCACATTGGGAAATGGCTTGGCTGTGGAGACTGCTGAAATTGAAAAGTAAGCTCCCAAGAAAAAAGAAAAAGAAAAAGAAAAAAACAATCCTTTTGGATTTTCGTAAAGTTTCCTGAGATCAATGTTTTTGATTTTCTAAGGATGATTTGGTCGCGTGGTTTCAATTCCTGTCTTCTTCTCCCCTCCTTCCTTCTATCCAATCTAATAAATGACAATCATTACACGTTTCTTATGCATGTGACATTCAAGATTTTAGCGACAAAGAACCAAAATTCACTCAAAAACTTCATAAATTTGGTAAGGATTCAAAATTTTCCTAGGAAACAAACACCCCAGTTGTTGAAATTCTCCCAAAAAAACCAGTGCAGGAAAGGAAATTGTAAGTGGAGAAATGGTCAATAGGGAAGAAGATGGCTCTGCCCAATTGCATATCATATTCAAATTTTCTTCTTTTTCCTCTTTTCATTTTCTGTGGAGCAGAAAAGGATAAAAGATGATGATTGAAAGGGTGACAATTACCGAAAATCCAGGTTATTCATTTCTTCAAGAATATGTGAAAAATCTTGGTTAGAGAGAGAGAGAGAGGGGTGGAGAGAGAAGGGCGTGCAATGGAAACCATCATAATATTCTCTTTGCTCCAAAAGATATGAATGAGAGCGTGCTATGCCAAACGCACTCATGATCACCATTACCATACAAATATCCAACCCCCCAAAAAAAGAGATCAAAATGCATAAAAGAAAAGAATCCAAGTTCACTATAATTGAAAACAAACAATAATAAAAATTCCTCCTTGTCCCTATTCAACTCCTCTAGTTAAATCATCTTGATCCGCCACTTGTCGGGATTCTAAGGGATAATTGTGAAAAACACTTTTTTGGGTCTCGTCGGACCCCTCAAATGCATAGTTCGAAACAAGAACAGTGATGCAAGTTGAGCATGAGCATGATGTAATAGGACAACGAGTCTCTCCATATTTCTACAACAGGGGTAAGTATACAATACCATTCACTCTAAATTAGTTAAATCTGTCTAATTTTACTTATAGAATTCTATCTGAAAGACTTAGAACAATCGTTCTATTTAAAGCTCCTCTATTTCTAACAGATGTGAAACTATGTTTTCATTTCAAACATGACATGCCGAAGCAGTAACCTCTCCACACGACTAGGACGGAGGTGGGTGGGTGGCAGTGGAGGAGTGGCGGTGGAGTTATGGCCAACAGGTTTATAAGCACAACTAAGAAAGAAAAATGATCCCTTTTTTGTGGGGTGATGATTTTATTCACCCACCCCTTGTTTGGGAAAGCTATGATAGCCCCAAAGCCCTACAAGACTCCTCAAAATCCAACCTCATGTCTCTCTTTTCTCTCTCTTCTCTCTCTCATGTGCATTATTATTATTATTTTTTTATTTTATTTTTTTATTTATTTATTGTTGGGTTGGGTAACCTGTAAAGTTGATAACACTTGGCATTTTGGTCCAAGTGATTTTTTCTCATCATTCTGCATAATGGGTTAGAATCTTAATTATAAGCATGCTGCATTGGACATTATGGGTGGTGTTCTTCTGTCCAATTTTAACTATTTCAGATTCACTCTTATTTGGTGTTGAGTATGTGAAATTAATAGTAAGTTTTGAATGATGATGTAGATGTGTTTTCCTTTTTAAGTCTCTTTTTCTAAATTTTTAACGATATAAAATGGGGATCTCCTAGTGTATAAAAATGACGTGCTTTTGAAGTTATTAAACGGGAGAGGATAGCTTATGGACCAATTAAAAAAATTTTAAAACAAAAAACTACTTACTTTTATGTCACTCGAACCAATCAATCATATTATACGACTTCTATAAATAATATACGTAAAAGATTAAAAAGTTTTTTTTGGGGAGTCCTCAATCATCATTGTAGACATTTTCACATGTAAAGTTGATAGATACATGAACTAAGATTTATATTAAATAACAATACAAAATTTATTTATTTATTTAATACAATAAATGAGGGGATTCTAGGTGTGATTGAACTTCAACCTCCGAGATGAATGTATATTAATTGCTGAATAAAGCTCGTGTTGGGAACAATATAAAATTCAACAACAATAATATTTTTAGGTTTTTAATCTAGTATATGAACTTTGAGATTATTTCATTTTGGTTCTTAGAAGAAACTATAACGGGATTTTAAATTTATTTTAAACTATTTTTTGTTTTTAGTTCAACGAAGTAAGAATTCGAGATAAATAATATATTTCTTTAACTAATCGAGATATATTCACATTAACTTTATTTCAAATGCTTTTTTAAACCTATCTTAAACGAAGATATTTACCTATGTAAGTAGAGGTAGAATTGGAAAAAAAAGATGGTCACAATAGATCGTTTTCAATTCTAATAAACTAAAAACTAAAAATTCCTCTTTCATTTCAATTTGAATTGCTCTACTTGGTTTGTTTCAATCTAGCTTCCTTTTTTTTTCTTTTTTATTCTTGTCAAAAACTTGGTCCTGAGCCGTTTGAAATGACTTTTGAGAAAATAGTTTTTAGGTAAATCTAGACATTTGTTTCAAATCAATGCTTTCTTGAGAGATATTTGGCGTGTTTGAGAATAATTTTAATACGGTCAGAATCAATTTTACTAACGTCAAAATCACTTCTATTTCAAAATACACATGTTCGACACTAATTCATGGGTGATTTATGAAGCACTCAATGATTTTGGTCAATTACTTCGGGAGGTTATTTTTCAAATTTTTTTGTAAAAAAAATTAGCAAATTAAATTTTAAAATAATTATGGTTTTAAAAATTTAAATTTATCTCAACTAAACAAATTTCAAATTTAATTTTCTGTTTCACCTTAAATTTTGAGAAGTTTTATTTTCTTTATTTCTAAAATTTTTGTTTCTTTAACTTTATCGTCTTTAATTTTGTTTATTTTCACTAAATTGTTTTTCTAGAATTTTTTACACTCTAAAATTCTAGTTTCATCTCTTTCTAAATTTATTTTTCTCTCTATTTTTTTATTTTTTTTCTCACCCTTTGAAATTATTTAATTTGATTATTTAGTTATATATAAAAATTATAATTTTCAAATATATGTTAAACGTGTCGTCTACATCTATAGGAAAAGAAAGTTCAAAAAAATCAAATAAAATTTGTGGAATTTGCGATATCATTTGCGATTTGGGGAGATATCGCAAATCTTCCTCCATATTCACAAATTTCCCCATATTTTTAAAATAATTTTTTTTAGTAATATTTATAAAAATCCGTCAAAAGTTTGGTTGAAAAGCCTGTCACATAGTTTCTTTTTTTTTTTCCTTATTATTCTTCTTTTTTTTCGTTTTTTTTAACATTTTCAATTTTTCGTTGTCTAATGAATCAAAAGTTTTAGTAAGAGCCATCGCGTAGGACTTTTTCCTTATAAATATACTTTTTAATTAATTTGTTTGGTTTTTTTTCGTTTTTCTTTTAAATATAGCATTATAAATGTAATGTGAAATTTTAAATCTTTTACATATAAAATAAATTAATAACACTTTAGTTGAGTTATATTTCGCAGGTAGTTGATGGTAGATAATGGAATTAATTGTAAATTTGAGCATAACTCAACTATTAAGACATCTATCTTCAATCAAGAAATTGTAATCTTGAATTTCCATCCTTACATATTATACTAAAAAAAAGTAATGAATTTGAAATTGCGAGCTCTCCATTTAGCTTGCTAGTTGGAAGATTCTTATTTTTGTTATTTTCTTAATTTTAGTCTATACATTTGTATAAAATTTAGGCAAAATGTTGGAAATTGATGTTATTTATATGGCTTGCACACAAACCTCCTCTCTCTTAAATGTTTTTTTTTTCCTTAAAATGTATTTTTTGGCCTCTAAAATCACTTGAGAAATAATACTAAACCCTCCCTAAGTTAGCAATTCTTCTAGAAATAGTATTTAAGCCATTCCAAATACACACTTAATTAGTGTTTCTTCTAAAAATGATTTTAAAATAACATTCCCTTAAAAAACACCAATTCACTAATATATCTAACTTACCTATTAGATGAACTTTACACAATTCAATAACTTTAAGGGATAAGTATACAGGTAGACTTTTAAATAACCTAATTACATAAATGACTTAAATGTTAACAATTTACAGATTTGTCAAATAGAGATTTGGGCCGGTGTGAAAGTTACCAAATTGCTCATATTCATATACTTATAATAAATAAATAAAACTTTAAACTCTAAATCTAAAACCCTAGACCCACTGGAGATAATTTCTCTTTTTAATTAAAAATAACAATAATAGCCCTAGATGGTAAATCCTAAATTCTAAACTCTAAATTTTAAACTCTAAAAAATATATTTTAAAATATAATAATATATATAATAAAATGACATTTATTGTGCAATTTGGGAACAAAAAAAAAACTAAAAATGTAGATTTGCAAATATTTAAAGAAAATGACATTTGTGAAATATCTCTAATTTTAGAGCTAAGACTAGTAAATACTCAACTTTATACTTACAAACTAGCCCATTGGGCCAAGATGCAACCAACTACGCATAAGAGATTTTAGAAAGGTTGCTCCAAGTCCATTATAGCCCAAAATTGGATGGAGGGGGGAGAATTTTGTGGCAATACAAACTTTCTTCCTTCAAACTTTTTTATTTTTATTTTTATTTTATACAACATGTGGAGTGGGGTATGGGGGTTCGAACTCATGACCATATGTGCCTTAACCACTTGAGTCTTATGCTATATAAACAAAAATTGCAAACACCATAAAATACCTATAACGTGTTAACACAATAAAATAACATGATGATCATGTAATTATAAATTTCTCAATCTTAAATAAGAGTAGAGAAAGCTCATACAAAAATAGAGGTTACTTTTTTCATGTTTTTCTTTCCTTGATATGTTATAAAATTTGACTCTTTTGTCGAGAAGAGAATTTAAAAGATATAATTTGAAAGAATAAGTTTGGTTTAAGATCATCCCATTAAACATAACTCAAGGACATCATACATACAATCTTAAATGAACTCTTAAATTTTATTTCATTCAAATAAGTTTATAACTCGATACATCTTCTTTTTTTATACAATACGTGAGATAGGAGTTCGAACTCATGATCATAGAGTGGCTATAACCTAATACAATTTATGCAATTTGTATTGGACTCCCATTCAAATAAGTTTAAATCCCAATTAAAAGCTTAGAATTCATAATCTAAGGTTAGATTGATAGGGTTATTCTCCAACTGAAAAAGTTCTTGGAGCAATGGAGGAGTTCCAACTTCGGCGGTGCCTTCTAACATTTGGGTGACCTTCATCATCGACGGTCTTTGGGCCGCGTCTGGATGAACGCACCACAATCCCACCATCGCCATCCGTTTAAATCTTTCGAAATCCCTCAATATCTCCGGCTCGTTTGCCACCACCGTCTCCAGATTTCCGGCCGCCGCGCAACACAGAACCCAATTCGACAGAACCAAATCCTCCTCCTCACTTTCTTCTTCGACTCGATCCAATTCAATGTGCCTTCTGCAACAAATGATCTCCAGCAGCATTACTCCATAGCTGGACACGTCTACCTTCGCCGTTACCGGCGCTCCCCTCAGCCACTCCGGCGCCATGTACCCGAACGTCCCTCTCGCCTCCGTGTTCGTTCTCGTTTGGTCCTTGTTCAACAGCTTCGAGATCCCGAAATCGGCGATCTTCGTTGTGTAATTCGCGTTCAGCAGCACGTTTTGGGGCTTCACGTCGCAATGGATGATCTGCGTCTCGCACTCTTCGTGTAAGTACGCTAATCACCTGGCGATTCCAATCGCCATTTCCACCCGCTGTGTCCAATTAGGGCTTTCGCCATTGCCGAACAAGAACCCCGATAGTGCCCCCTTCGGCATTAGCTCGTACACTATAAAAAGCTGCTTCTTGTCCTCCACGCAGTAACCTAACAATCTGACCAAATTCTTGTGATATGTCCGGCCGATGATTGTGAGCTCCGTCACGAATTCCTCCCTGGATCTTCCTTACAGTAATTCATTACAGTTTCCGGCCGACATCCTTTGGAAGAATTACTCGGATCCAAATGAACAAAACCTGGCAAGCAATCGCAGGTTCTTGTAACGTTATCGGGTGATATACAGAGCCCGTTTAAGCCGCAAACGGTCTTCACAAGGCAGGGGTCTACCGAGCCATTTTGAGCCAAACACTCGTAGAAGTTTAGAAGATGAAGAAGAAAAGAGAGAAAGATAATGGATTTGGACGCCATTGTCGTAGCTGCTGAAAATGGTCCTTGGAAGTTGCTTCCTTGTAATGGTGTCGCCATTGATTAACCACAAAAATTGACTTCCAAGTCGTTGCTAAGTTTAGAGTCTTTAGACAAGGCAACGAGGATGAGGAAACCATTGTTTAATTTATTTTTATTCGGTAACTCTATGAGCTACCTATTTAACTGGTTTTGAGATGAATATTGATACGGTATTAGAGTTCAAAAGACTACAAAATACCTTTCGACAACTTATTAATGAACGAATTTTGGGACTCTCCCGTACCTATTAAGGCTAGTCATCATTAGCTCTTTGTCTTTCTAGTAGCTTTCCTTGCTTCGTCATACCGGCGAATGGACTTACTGACTAAGTCACTTACGGTTTGGAACCTTTGCTAGGTGCAACAGTTACTGGACATCTAAGGGTAAAACATTGTTTCGATACGGGCCGCTAAGGTGGCACCAAATCGAGACAAGAACATCTCATCTAAAGATGGAATGGGACCAATATTGGTAAATCTAAGAAGTATGTTAAGAATCTTTATAAATGAATTTAAATTGATTAAAACTATTATCGATTTTTGTAGGACAATAAATATTGGGACGGGAGATTAAACCTTCAACCTTAAAAAAATAATGATGTCACACACAATTTACTAATAATCAAACTACAAAAATGCCCTCGTTCAGTTCTTTCCAATTTACCGGGTCCTTTTTCTTCGTGGAGAATTTCCTCCCACTTTCCATTATGTCTCGAAAAGTAATTTGTCACGTCGTTATCGTATTCAATTTCATTATCTTCAAATTTAGTGTTCAAATACCTTGACTTGGCAAGAAAGAAAATAGAGGAAAAAAAAAAGAAAGCGTCGACCTTGACTTGTGTTTTACTATTTTATGTACACCTTGTTTGCTTCTCGTACCGTGGCTTGTCGCTGGTGAAATGAATTAATGAGCTTTTGTGTAAGTTCCGGGTTATTTCCTAAAATATAGGATATTTGTAAACTATTTTGAAAGGTGGTGAGGACAACGTTACCTCCCGTGCTTCCACAATGGTATGATATTGTCTGTTTTGGGTATAGTCCTCACAATTTGCTTTTGGTTCCACCCAAAAGGCCTCGTACAGATAATTGTCCTCTCCTATATATTTATAATCTGTAACTTTGTTTGCAATCACCTTACAACCCCAACAAAAAGGATAATACTTTTTTTATGGTATTTAGTTAAAATAAATATATATTTCTTTTAATATATAGGTTAAAAATCACATTTTAGTTCCGGTACTTTCATGACAATTTAATTTTTAAACTTTAAAATTAGTAATGATTTAGTTTTTAGGTTTTAATGATTAATCCTAAGAGAAATAGGGGGTGTCTACCAACTAAAGTCGTACCAATTAAAGAGTTGTTGCTTCAAACTTGGTTTAAATTTGAACCAATTAACGCTTTAGAAAAAGGAAAGAGAAATAAGAAAGAACCCCAACTACCAATTATCGCCACCTATGCTAGAAGTAGAAGTTGCAATGTCAAGCAGAAGCAAACCCTCAAATCCCAAGAGCCAAAGAGCCAAATTTGAGAAACAAAACATGATCATAGATGTTTTTTTTTTATTCGTAGAGATTTCAACTTTCAACTTTGATCGATAATATATACCTTAATTTGTAAGTCGAGAAATTAAGAAATTTGAGTTTTGAAGATCATAGAGAATAATATAATAATATGTTAGTAACAAGTGACGGTTAATATTAGGCATTGATGTGGAACTTTCATACTACAATAAAATAAAATCATAATAAAGTTCTCACCACCTTTAAATCTATATGATTTGGGCATATAACTACTACACACATTCATTATTGGATTTACTCAAACATCTAAAAATTCTCTCTAATCTCACTCAACAAGTATTTTAAAGCAAGACAAGACTAATTAAAACATAAATCGAAACTTGGTGCTCATTCGAGCAAAGGAGGGATTCTCACTTCAATACTTCCTTGTAGCATTAGCACAACCTGTTTCATGGATGGTCGAAGGGTCGGATTTGGAGAAATGCACCACAAACCCACCATTGTCATCCTCTTAAACCTTCCATAATCATCCATTGCTTCAGAATCATGGCTTATTATGGCTCTTAATCTTTCTGCTCTAGCACAACTTACAACCCAGTCCAAAAGTGCTATTGCATCATCATCCCCCTCTGTTCCTTCTTCAACATTCCTTCTACGAAATATGATCTCTAACAACATCACACCAAAGCTATAAACGTCAACTTTTGTTGTAACAGCTGCATTCTTCACCCATTCTGGTGCCATATAACCCCTTGTTCCTCTGATCATGGTGGCTGTTCGTGTCTGGTTTTTCTTCATGAGCTTGGCTACGCCAAAATCAGCGATTTTTGCTGTGTAATTGTCGTCGAGGAGAATGTTTTGTGGCTTTATATCACAGTGGATGATCTGGGTTTCGCACTCTTCGTGCAAATATGACAGCCCTCTTGCAATTTCCATCACGATTTTTGCTCTACTTGCCCAGTTGAGTTTTTGATTTTCCTTCTCCCCAAACAGGAAATTTGACAAAGGACCGTTTTTCATGAGCTCATAAACCAACAATCGATGATCTCCTTCATTGCAGAATCCCAATAGTCGAAGTAAGTTTTTGTGATGAGTCAATCCAATTACTTGGACTTCTGTTATGAACTCCTTCTCCCCTTTTTCAAACACCTTCTCCAATCGCTTCACGGCGACCTCCACTTTTTGATCTCTCAAAGTCAAAATCCCATCATAGACTGCCCCAAAAGATCCTTTACCGAGTTGGTTTTTGAACCCATCAGTTGCTTCTTTCAATTCGTTGAATGAAAATGCCTTCAAATTCACCTCCAATTCCTTTGATTTTGCAGGCTTCTTCTTTTGTAAGAACCCCTTTGTGATGGGATGATAGTAGACGGCTGTGGCTGCAAAAAGCACTGCAAATGTTGAACAGAGCACAAATAATGCTAACAGAGCATTTAATTTTTTATGCCCTTTAGGGACGTTATTAATTATGGGAACTTTAAGAAATGCCACAAGATTAGTTGTGTTAGGAATGCTGCGTCTAGCATTTAACAATGGCATCCTCTTCTTGTAACACCCACGGTTGAAATAAACAGCTGCCATGGAAAAACAGTCGCTCCTCACAGCTTCCAGGCACTGGCTCCCATCCGATGATTCGACCATCTCCACATCAGAGTCCTTGAGAAATGGGAAATCGGCATTTTCAAGCCTAACAATTTTGAAGTCCAAATCTACAGAATTCGATGAACAAAAGTCCACGGTCACATTCGGGTAACACCCTTTGGAGGGTGTGCTTGGATCGATTGGCAAGTACCCTTCCAAACACTCACAATTTATGGCTTCATTATCAGGTGAGGTGCAAAATCCAAACACCCCACAAATGTTGCTCACCATACAAGGCCATTCAATGAACTTCCACGCTGTTATCCACCCCTCATTGCCGCCGCTGCTGACGCTCTTAATCCGGTACAGCTGCCGGAAGTTCCCTTGATCATCGAGGGTTGCTCTGTGGTAGTAGTCTTCTACCTTTACCAAGTCTGGCAATTTGGTCGTCATAGGATAAATAATTGTCGTGTCATTGACAACAAACAACAGTGCTGTCGTCTGGTTGAAGAACGATGGTGGTGCTCTTGTTCCCAGTGGTGTCAGTATATTTGTAAGCAGGGTCGTTATATCGAAAAGCAGTCATAAGGATATTGCCGTTTGCAGCAACATCCAATCTGAATCGGCCGGTCGAATAGTCGACTGTTCCATCGGCATTCGAGTACAGTTGCTTGCCCATTCGAAGGACCTGTGTTAAGAAAACGTATACAAGATTTTAATTTACTCAAACTATAAACTTAAAGCTTTTGAGCCCAGTCTTAGTTTAACAACCTGTCCGGGCAAAAGGGTGTCGGTCGGATGGTCGAAGCTCTGCCATATGGGATTGGAGGAGGCATCAAGCAGCATCAAGTTGCCATCGTCGGACATCAAAGCAGAACGCCCCTCCTTGACATTGCTGACAGAAACTGGGGTTTTGTTGGCATGAATCAGCCATAATTCGCCGGTGGTGCTGAGACTAATGGTGGAACCAGCCTGCGCTGGGTCGTCTCTGTTGGCAGACCATACCACAGTTCTCTCAGGAATTTTGTCGAACACTACGCCGGCAATGTATCTGCCCTCGGCAATCTTTTTGAACCCGAAGGCAAACTCGCCGTAGGACGATCTCCAGAAATCATTCGACCCAGCAACGATAGTGGAACCCAATTCAATCACCGCGTTGTTCGGGGACTGGGTCTGCGCGCAACAGTGAAGAAAGCAGAGAAGCAATAAGAGAGAAAGATGAAAAAGTTGGATGGCGGCCATTGAAAGAAGTAGTCGATAAGTTAATGGCTGTATGAATTATGATGACAATGATATCATATCCCAAGGGGGTGTCGTTTCATCTTTTTTAAAAGGAAAAGTGGAAGAAAATGTTTGGCCCCTTCGCCTGCCTCTGTTTCGCACAGAAAAAATCCATCCATCAAACTTTTTTGGAATTTGACGATTCAATTACAAATTTGGTCGATATTTGACACTTGTTTGGACCAAAAATTTATAAAAAGATCCAGTAAAAAAAAATCAATTTAATTTATTTGAATTCAATTCAGTATTAATTATCTCAAAAAAAAAAATCAGTATTAATTTAATCCTCTTAATTTTAAAAGTTTTACATTGTGTTTCAGTCGAATTTCACAAATTATCCTGTATACATATTGCTTTTTTTCAAGTAGAAGTTTTCTTTAGTTAACTGTCTCGGTGGAGTGTATTAAGGTTTAAGGTTAAGTAAATAAAATAGGTACATCTTTTAAAATGGGTAAAACACAATTTAGGATTCACTTATATTTAACCAAATTATAGGGACAAAATAAAATTAAACCTAAATTTCAACTTTTAAAATCATATAAGACTAAGTTTGTCAATGTCAAGAAATAATAATGTTATGGAGAACGAAAATGACCCGAAACGAGACAAGGAGTTGAAGTCTGATTGGGGAAGACCGGCCCGAGACATAACGGGCCGGCCAAAAGAGTGACCTAACGCCGGGGCAGAGAACGAGGAAAGCGACCAGAGGGAAGCCCAATGAGCCACGAAGGGCTCGGCCCCGACCCAGGGCTCGGTCCCGAGCCGTGCTCGGCCCACGGCCCAGCCAGTGATCCCCCGTCTTCGATCGACGATGTCGCCCAGGCCCTGCAACGGTGAATTAGGGTTAGCTACGGAAGATTCTGGAACAACTTCGCGCTATAAGTATTGATCCAGCCTTAGAGGTATAGGGGGAAGAGAGTTGACTACATTTACGTTATTCTCTTGCTAACTTAAGCATCGGAGCTCGTATGACTAGAGTCACACCGGTTTAGCTCGATTTGATTTTGCAGGTACTAGTCCCGGATCAACAAGTTTGGTGGATGCGAGGTAGTGAAACGGAGGACCGAAATCCACGCATCAACAATTGGCGCCGTCTGTGGGGACGATACAGCAAAACGAGTTTCGTCGAAGCAAAATCCCGATCTGAGGTGAAATTTCGATCCAAGGCGTGTAGGGTGCAGTGGCCGACCATTCAGGCGAGGTAGGACGAAGCCCTGATCATCGACTTGGTCCGAAAGCGACATGAATCCTGATGAGAGCCATCGGTGCTTCAAAGAGAAGAGCCTGAAAGAAGCGGCTGATCACTTAGATGAGGCAAGACCGAGCCCTGATCGTCAACTTAATCCGACCACCCTTGACGGGGGAGAACCAGTGTCGGGCCTGAATAAAGCGACAGACCTCTCGGGAAAGGCGAGGCCGAGCCCTGGTTATCGACTTAATCCGACCACCCTTGATAAGGGAGAACCAGTGGCGGGACTGATTAAAGCGAGAGATCTTTCGGGAGAGGCAAGGCCGAGCCCTGGTCATCGACTTAATTCGACCACCTTTGACAGGGGAGAACCGGCTGAAGAGGTAGAATCTGTCCCTCTGACAGCCGAAGATCGACGGGTCAACATCGGAACCAAGTTGGGGAGTGAGGAAAGAGAAAGCCTTATAAACTTCCTCAGAAGCAACGTTGATGTGTTCGCATGGTCACCGGAGGACATGCCGGGAATCGACCGAGGAGTTATGGTACATCGACTCAACGTCGACGAGAGCTGTAAGTCAGTGAAACAGAAGCGTCGCACGTTCAACCAAGAAAGGAACGAGATTGTAGCTGAACAGGTGGATGAGCTATTGAAAACAGGCTTCATTCGGGAAGTACATTATCCCCAGTGGATATCCAACGTGGTGCTGGTAAAGAAGCCAAACGGCAAATGGAGAATGTGCATCGACTTCACGGATCTAAATAAGGCCTGTCCAAAGGATTCTTTTCCTTTGCCTCGAATAGATCAATTGGTTGATGCCACTGCAGGACATGAAAGATTGAGTTTCATGGATGCCTACTCTGGATATAATCAAATCAAGATGCATGTACCGGATCAGGAGAAAACTTCTTTTGTCACGAGTCGAGGCTTGTATTGCTACACCGTGATGCCGTTTGGACTAAAGAATGCAGGTGCAACCTACCAACGAATGGTGAATCGGATGTTTGCAGCCTTAATCGGCAAAAATATGGAAGTTTACGTAGACGACATGCTGGTAAAGAGTCGAAAGAATGAGCGACACGAGGAGGATTTGGCAGAAGCGTTCGACATCTTGCGAAAGTACAAGATGAAGTTGAATCCCACCAAATGCACGTTTGGAGTGACCTCAGGCAAGTTCCTGGGATTTTTAGTGCACCAAAGGGGAATCGAAGCCAATCCAGATAAGATCAAAGCTGTTCTGGAGATGGATCCACCTAAAACTCTGAAGCAGCTGCAGGGACTCAATGGAAGGATAGCAGCACTCAACAGATTCGTTAGCCGTTCCACTGACAAGTGCCTACCATTCTTCAAAATCTTAAGGAAGAAAGGACAATTTGAATGGACGGAAGAGTGCGAGGCTGCCTTTAAGGAGCTGAAACAGTACCTAGCGGCAGCTCCACTCCTCGCAAAGCCGATCGTGGGTGATGAGCTCTACTTATACTTAGCTGTATCCAGCACTGCGGTGAGTTCCGCGTTAATAAAGGAAGAAGATGGACGACAATCCCCAATTTACTACACAAGCAAGCAATGGTAGATGCAGAACTTAGATACCCACCAATGGAGAAGCTGGCATTGGCACTGGTCACTTCAGCTCGGAGACTACGCCCGTATTTCCAAGCTCACAAAATAATGGTCCTCACCAACTTTCCCTTACGACAGATCTTACAAAAGCCAGACACTTCTGGACGACTGGTAAAGTGGGCTGTAGAGCTCAGCGAGTACGACATTCACTATAAGCCAAGAACTGCCATGAAAGGGCAGGTTGTGGCAGACTTCATACAAGTATATAGTATCGACCCACAAGTGGTTGAGGAAGAACAACTCTGGACACTCTACGTAGATGGGTCCTCAAATTTTCGGGGATGCGGGGCAGGACTCCTACTAATCTCTCCAGACAAAGAAAGGTTCGAATATGCGCTGCGATTCAACTTTCATGCATCCAACAACGAAGCCGAGTATGAAGCTCTACTAGCAGGACTAAAAGTGGCCATGTACGTTGGGGTCAGGAACATACTAATACTTAGTGATTTACAGCTGATTGTGGGTCAGGTGAAAGAGGAGTTCCAGCCTAGAGAACCGCGAATGGCGAAATACCTTTCACAAGTAAGAAACCAGCTCGACCAGTTCTCAAAATATGAGATTCGACAAATTCCACGTGCTCAAAACGTCAACGCCGATGCGTTAGCTCGACTAGCTGCGGCTTATGAAACCGACTTAGGCAGAACTGTACCGGTCGAGATTCTACCTGAGCCAAGCATAGAAGCTCAGGAAGCCATGGATATCGACAATCAAGGGCAACCAGAAGAAAACTGGAAGAGCCCTTTGATCAAATATTTGAAAGATGGGATCCTGCCTACTGAAAAGATAGAGGCCCAGCAGCTACAACGACGAGCGGCCAGATATGTGCTTAAAGACGACAATCTGTACAAAAGAGGCTACTCGTTGCCGCTTTTAAAATGTCTAACGCCCGATGAAGCCGACTACGTCATGAGAGAGATACATGAGGGTGTTTGTGGGAGCCATTCTGGAGCACGATCCCTAAGCCACAAAATAATTCGACAAGAGTACTACTGGCCGACCATGCTGAATGACACGAAGCAATTCACCAAAAAATGCGACAAATGCCAACGGTTTGCAACCGTACCTAGACAACCGCCAGAGCCTCTGACAAGCATAATGAGTCCTTGGCCCTTTGCTCAGTGGGGAATAGACCTTATAGGGCCTCTCCCACTAGGAAAGGGCCAGACCAAATTTGCAGTAGTGGCAGTCGACTATTTTACTAAGTGGGCCGAAGCCAAAGCCCTAGTGACAATTACAGAGAAAAAGGTCACCGACTTCATCTGGAAGAACATAATTTGCCGCTTCGGAATACCCTACGCCATTATCAGTGATAATGGGAAGCAGTTCGACAATGCTGCCTTTCGAGAATTTTGCAGGGAGTTGGGCATTAAGCACATCTGTTCCTCGCCAGCACATCCGCAGGCTAATGGGCAGGTTGAAGCAGTCAACAAAATTATCAAAAGAACTCTGAAGACCAAATTAGAAAAGCTCAAAGGGTTGTGGGCAGAGGAACTTCCTAACGCATTATGAGCATACAGAATGACACCTTGTACTTCGACAGGAGAAACGCCATTTTCATTATCATTTGGCTCTGAGGTGGTAGTGCCAGTCGAGATCGGACTCCCCTCCCCAAGGGTAGAGCAGTTCACTCTACTTGACAACAACGAATCCGAAAAGCTCAACCTCGACCTATTAGAAGAACATCGAGAAACAGCACGACTACGAACGGCTGAATACAAAAATCGAATAGCTCGATACTACAACTCGAAGGTCAAGCAACGTGACTTTAGAGAAGGTGATCTGGTGTTAAGAAAGGTTATGCCCAATACAAAAGATTCAACTAGCGGTGCGCTCGGGCCAACATGGGAGGGCCCATACAAAGTCACTAAAGTGGTGCGAATAGGCACTTATGCTTTAGAAGACCAGCGGGGGAAGGCCTTACTACACCCGTGGCACGCCCAACACCTCAAAAGATACTACCACTAGTTCGACATATTTCTGGACATTTTTATGTTTCTCCATTATTTGGACCAACTAAGCTTATTGTAACCAAATCTTCGACATGATGATTTTCCTACTAATAAAGTATTCGACGTTCAACGTGATACTTGAGTTCTTATGTTCATTCTGAAATAAATTTCTCAAGCAGGGGGCATCATATAAATATCTACATATCTACGACCTGAACATCTACATATCTACGACCAATCAAGGAACTCAAAATTGGGACGGACCTAGAAGCAGGTCGATAAGCTGAAAGCCAATCAGTGAAACCAGGGAAAAGAATCCCGAGGTGCTGAGAAAGGCATGCGTACGGGCCCAGCAAGGTTAAAACAGAAAACAGGCAAGCCTAACCGATCAACGAAACCCACGGGTAGAAAATCATATGGCAAAAGCCAAAATAGGTTAAAAACCCGAGGGTGTTGATTTAACTGGGGGTAAAAAACCGGCAGAAGCCAAATATGTTAGAAACCTAAGGGTACCGACTAAACTCAGGGTATAAAGGCCATTGGCAAAAGCCAAGTGGGTTAGAAACCCGAGAGTAAACCCTGAGGTATAAAACATGGGCAAAAACCAAATAGGTTAGAAACCCAAAGGTATCGACATTAGTTCTGTTAAAGTTAGATCCCAAGGCCAAAATGGTTTAAACTCAGATGAGAATAAAACCAGGCTCAGGAGACTTGATTATGGTCAACAAAAATTGGAAAAACTTCCAATTCATGAATAGTATCGACAAGTTCAAGGTACAAAACCAGTGGCAGGAACCAAGCACTAAGATCCAAAATTGGATCAAAAGCTTTTGGTAGAAGCCCTGTGCGTTAGCAACCTTCCCATTTTTAGCCAGTGATATACAATGATCTCGTGGTAACGACAAAGCGACAAGTACTCTGAAAACAAAGATCATTACACAATTATTCGTCTTCTGTTTTGAGAGTGGGGGCCATTGTTATGGAGAACGAAAATGACTTGAAATGAGACAAGGAGTTGAAGTCTGATTGGGGAAGACCGGCCCGGGACATAACGGGCCGGCCAAAAGAGTGACCTAACGCCGGGGCAGAGAACGAGGAAAGCGACCAGAGGGAAGCCCACTGAGCCACGAAGGGCTCGGCCCCGACCCGGGGCTCGGCCCACGGCCCAGCCAGTGATCCCCGTCTTCGATCGACGATGTCGCCCAGGCCCTGCAACGATGAATTAGGGTTAGCTACGGAAGATTCTGGAACAACTTCACGCTATAAGTATTGATCCAGCCTTAGAGGTATAGGGGGAAGAGAGTTGACTACATTTACGTTATTCTCTTGCTAACTTAAGCATCGGAGCCCGTGTGACTAGAGTCACACCGGTTTAGCTCGATTTGATTTTGCAGGTACTAGTCCCGGATCAACAAGTTTGGTGGATGCGAGGTAGTGAATCGGAGGACCGAAATCCACGCATCAACAAATAATAATAATAATAATAATAAATAATAAATTGTTGACCTTGACTTGGACGGTGGGTACAAGTTGTATGATTGTTACAATGTGGATGGTGAAATTAATTAATGAGCTTTTGCGCGGGTTCGAGGTTATTTCCTAAGATATGATAGTTGTAAACTATTTTTAAATATATAATAGTTTTTCTTTTAGTGTTTACATAAATATTGTTAAATAAATATGCATTTTTAAATACAATATAAAGTTTGCAATTTTATCAAAATAGTACAAACAAAATCAAACTCAGATGTAATGTAAAATACCAATAAAAATGAAAAATTGTGGCATTTAGAAAATACATATAAAATTTATGTTATGAACTAAATTTTCTCTAGGTTTTTTTTCTAAGTCAAATAAAGTGCATTTGAATAGTTAAACACTTTTGAGTAAGCATATCTGCAAATTTTTCCAATTCCATAAAACTAACACATGTTACTTTATTTAAAGTTGAAGGTTCAATCTCTCATTTTACTTTAAGAAAATATGTAGTATACATATTTTTAGTCAAATCATCTATATAACAAACAATTTTAATTAGGTTAAATTATAAATTCGATCTCTTCACTTTTGGGGCTCTATCAATATATAATTTCTAGATTTTAAAACGTTTCGATCTCTTATCCATATATTTTGAGGAGTTTGCAAACTTTCAAATTTATGTTTAATAAAGTCTTATCGTCAATAGTTTAACATTTAAACGACATGTTGACAATAAAAGTGAAGGTGTCTTAACCCGTCAAACTATGTTCAAGTTGGCCACAGACTCACTATATTATATTATTTAAAGATTACACGATGGATTGAGTTTTTTTTTTGGTTGGTATCACAAACCTTTAATATATACATATATATTGTTTGAGTTAAATTCAATTTAGAAGTTTATTTGAATTTTTTAAAACATAAAAAGATTAAACAAAACTGAATTAGAGACATATTAAAAAAAGAATTAAGTTCGTGCACCACTATATATACTTTTTAATTGTTATGAAAAATACTCAACTTGTATAGTATGGTTAAATTATGTAATCATAATGATAGAGCGTATTTTGAAATAGTCTTCTTTCTTTAAATGATATTGTGATTATAGTCTATCACTATCTAAATTAATCAATAACTAATGAATATAAATCAAGAATCATCTAATTAAATTAAAAATGTAATTACTATTATTAAAGTCAACCAATAAATAACAACTTTTTAAAATAAAATATTCACGATTTTTTTTGTTCTACATGTTCTATTTTGTAATCACTAATATGAATCAGGGATAATATTTTTAGAGGACTGTTTTAGAAACTTATTTATACAAATGTCTAAAATTTTCTAATTTTACACTTTTAGATTTCTACAGGTAGGATTTCATTTTAATTTCAATTTTACCCTTATGTATTGCATTTATATTTATTAGGGTAATGGTAATGTGTAGCAAAAATATTTTATATATTTCAAAAACTGTCATCAGCTTTTCAAAATTTCAAATATAGCAAAATATTTGAATTTTTATTTTCAGATTTTTTATTATTCCAATTTTACCCTTATGATATCTAATATATATCTAATGTATATCTATATCTGATATACATCCAATTTATATCTTATATACATATGATGTAGATGTATATCATACATCAAATCTATATCTGATATACATGTTATGTAAATTTGTATATGATATACATCAAATCTATATCTAATGTACATCCGATGTAACTCCGATATACTTTCGATATACATTCGATGTACCCCTAATATACAGTATCGGATATACCACGATAATACATTATCAAATATACCACTTAAATATATTTGCAACTGATATACTAAATATAAGTTATATCAAATGTTTAATTTTTAGTGGTATATCAGCTGTTTAAATTATAGTTTATCATTTCAATTTGTTGATTAATATACTAATATTATTAATAATGTTGATTACTATATCACTACTATTTATTCAATATTAATATTAATTAGATACTAAATATAAGGGATATCAATTGTCTAAATTTATAAAGTACATCAAAATGTTAACTTGTCTTTTTGAACGTGCATGATCCACGTAAACCTTTTATATAATAACTTTATATTTCAAAAATAAAAAATAAAAAATTTTGCACCATTGTTTTCATCTAAAAAGATATTAGATATAATAATATGATATCAACACACATATGATATCAAAAAAAAAAAAAAAAGATATCAACACACATATATAATAGTTATATTAGTAGATATAATGGTTATATCGGAGGTATATAAGTGGTAAATTAGGTATATATCAGTATTATATTAGTGGTAAATCATATAATCACATATAATAAGTTATATCAGTAGATACCATAGTTATATCAGTGGTATATCATTTGCATATCAACGGTAAATTAGAGACATATCAAATATATATCACATACATATGTATTGTATTAGCA
The DNA here is from genome assembly GCF_013281855.1 of Momordica charantia. Classification (NCBI taxonomy): domain Eukaryota; kingdom Viridiplantae; phylum Streptophyta; class Magnoliopsida; order Cucurbitales; family Cucurbitaceae; genus Momordica; species Momordica charantia. Next base: position 4,018,461 of record NW_028275163.1, on the reverse strand, counting down.
AGGTAAATCAATGGTTACCATACGCTATATCAGTGGTAAGACATGTTAGAAGTTGAATAAATATCATGGTTATATCATAAGTAAATCAATTGTATATCATTATTATATCAGTGGTATATCAGAGATATATATCAATAGTTAGATATATTACAGATATATATCAGATATATTAAATGGTGAATTTGTAATTTTACAACTGGACCTCCATTTTTTCTGAAAAAAATTGCTATATTTGAAAAAACTAAATGTGGTTGCTATTTTGCTTATTTTACTAAAATTTTTTGCCATATTTGCAAGTGCCCCTATTTATTATGGTTATTTGCATTTTTTGAAATATAAAAGATTTAATTCCATAAATTATTATCATAATCTTTTAATTATTGTGGGCCTTATACTAATTTTCAATTCAAATCCCTTAATTCACCCCTTCAACACCCTAATTTACTCATTCAAAAACATTGATTTCCCCTTAATTCACTCTGACATTCATGTTCAATCTTCAAAGACAATTCAAAATCACATAAACATCTTTTGAAGTCTCGATAAACATATATCTACATATCCAAAAAATATATTCAAAATCACAGCATATATCCACTTATATATCCGCATATATACATTAAAATCACTATAGTATATATCTGCATATATACAAGTTGAGTTATAAGATATATCCACTTATATATCCCCGTATATACTTTTAAAATCACTATAGTATATATCTGCATATCCGCATATATACAAGTTGAGTTATAAGATATATCCGAATCAAATCACTATACTATATATCCTCACATATAGAATATTTCACACCAAATAAGAAATTGAAAACATCCGTTGGAATGCAAACCTTTCAATCTGGAGATGAACTGCTCTAGCGACTGAGAAAAATGGAGGCAACCGGAGATGAAGGTAGGCAAACGTTGGCCGGAGACGAAGGCAGGCAGAAATATCCGGAGAATAAGAACCGATGGAAATCTCTTTTTAAAGTCGGTCGAAGATGAAATGCTCTTGCGACAAAGAAAACGGAGCCGGCCAAAGATGAAGGCACACGGTCGGAGAAGAGGAACGGAGGGTCAGGAAAACCGGCGGTTAGAGGAAGAAAAGAAAAACGAGGAAGAAGAAAAGGGTGTTTTCGAAAATGGATGAGTTTTTCTGGTTTTGAGATTTTTTAATTTTGGAATGTATCATTAGTATATTTTAAGGATTTGACCTCCCAATTTACCAATTATAAATTTTAATAATTATTTAACATTGAGATTGATCTAAGGATATAATTTGTATCATGGATACCATCTAATTAGGGATTGTTTGATGATAATAGTATAAATTCTATACTTTTCCATCTAATTATGATTTTTAAATAGGCCGGTACTAATCCCTGTGAATTATCCATCCTTTGGATTGGCAAATTGTATTGGGCTTTGGGCCAGATACTGGGTCAAGTCAGCCCAACAGGCAAGACTGTTGGGCCTTGCCACGCTTTAAACGATACCTAGCATTACGGACACCTTTATGGAACAGATATTTCGTTTTATTTCAAAAATTAATTTTAAAAATGGGATTTTTTTAATTATTCATTTTTTTAAAGAATATTATATCTCATATCTATGTTTAAAAATATTTTCAACTACTATGCTTAATATAAATTTTCAAATTAATGTCACCAATGGATTAAATACACTTTGTATCAAAATTATCAAATTTACACCAATTTTTTATAAGAAAATAAATCCGACAAATGCAAAATAGAAAGATTAAGGTTTTGTGTGAAACATAGCAAAAGCTAAGATTTTTTAGTACCTCCATCATGAGTTTTTCTCTCTATTTATAGTGAAAAACTTAGAGTCAATAAAATATTTTTTTTCTGAAAATTTTTCATGATCTAGAATTCTTTTTATAAAAGAAATTGAAACTAAAAAAAGAAAAAGAAAAGAAAAGAAAAAAAGTCTTACTTTCTACCACACTTATTCATCCATGAAATGTTAAACTTTGTTTTTCAACATATTCATGCTCCAAAAAATTAAAAAATTTCTCCATCAAATGAATCTATTTCTTATAATGAACTTGGATAACGGAAAAAAAATTTTATTTCTAAAAATATTTTCACTTTTTTCTAATGAATTACAAATAAGTTAAACCAATACATTTTACACGTTTCAAACAAAAAAAAATTGTTAATTTTGAAAATTGAAGTTATATTTAATGAATTCACGGTGGTAAAAAAGGAAATTTGACCAAAAAACTATTTTTAGATGACGTAAAATAATATTGTTTTAGAAATAAATAAAGACCCATATGAATTGATGTCGATGTTCGATTTTCGACCGTCTGATCTAATCCAGCTTCTTCCCACAGTCTGAGCGTCCACACTGTAAGATTTCCCGCTATCGTTTTGCCCTTTGTTTCAAACCCGATGTTCTCTCTGGGAAGCTCTAGAAGATGATCAAGCTTTCTTTCAATGGGGTCTATAAATTTCTGTGCTCTTTCCAGTGCTTTTTCAACCGACTCGTCTCGTAACCTCTAGCGGAATTATCTTCTTCTCGTCTGCTCTCATTGCTCTCTTGCTCGCTTCTCTCTGCTGCAGAAAGTTCTCTGTCTCAACCATTTCGGCCGCTACTGTTTCTGGTAATTCTATTTTCTTTCTGTAATTTGTTGCTTGCGGAACTGAGGAGGTTTTGGTATTTGATTTTCTTGGCAGTAGTTAGCAATTTTCAATCTGTTTGTGCTGTTCCAGAATGAGTTTGATGTATAATTCCCTTTCTTCTTCGTATTAGGGGCTTAAATGTAGTGATTTTTCAATGTCTTGCTGTTTCTTAGAATTGGTCGAATATGAAGTTTCTGCTGTCTTTATACCGTTGACATAGCCGAGTTGTTTATAATTTCTCCGTAGGTGTTTGTTAGAAAAACTTGGGGAAGTGCATATCTTATTTCAATATTTATGCTGATATTTGAAATGACTTATTAGTAATAAGAAGTGGACTGTAGAGATAGATTATAGTTGAATCTTGTTTATTTTGAATTCTATGCGGTTGCTGTCTTGGTGTGTTGAATTGACACATCTTAAAGAAATTTTGCCTTTCATCAAGTAAATGTGCATATATATTTGGGGAGTTCTGCTGCTCTACCAGCCATATGCCAGAATTTAATGTTAGATGTTACAGTCTATGTTTTGTATGAAAAAGAAGTATAGTCCTATTGGCAAAACTAAAGCTAGTATGACAAGTTTACATTTAATATTTTTTTGCATTTATAGAGAATTCTGAAGTGATAAGAGTCAACCTGATTTTGTTCGAAAAGTGTTTTTCCTCTCTCTCACTCTGTGTTATAGCTTGATTGATTAGAAGAATTATGCACTTGAGTTTAAGTTTTGAAGTGTACGAAAGATGATTAGGTGGACTGTAAATCCCATTTTGAGGTGCAGAATTGTTTTTTACTATTCCATACCCTCTAGTGCCACCTATAATTACTGATGGCAAGGCCTGAGCTTTGGTGAATTAGCCACTGAAATCTAAATCTATAACTTTATATTGGTCAAAATGCAGATTATGGCCGAACCAATATATACTGTAGCTTCTGATAGCGAAACCACTGGGGAGGAAAAAACAACTTCAACCTTTCCAGAGATTGCGGTTGGAATTGATATTGGTACTTCACAATGTAGTATTGCAGTCTGGAATGGTTCGCAGGTAGAGCTTCTTAAGAACACTAGGAATCAGAAAATTATGAGATCATATGTGACCTTCAAGGATGACACTCCTTCAGGAGGAGTCAGCAGTGAACTTTGCCATGAGTATGACATGCTCTCTGGTGCTGCAATTTTCAATATGAAACGCTTGATTGGAAGAGTTGACACCGATCCAGTTGTTCATGCAAGCAAGAGCCTTCCTTTTCTAGTGCAAACTTTAGACATTGGTGTTCGTCCATTTGTTGCAGCTTTGGTGAATAATATGTGGAGATCTACCACTCCTGAAGAAGTTCTGGCGATATTTCTAGTTGAATTGAAAATGATGGCTGAATATCAATTAAAGCGGCCAATAAGAAATGTTGTTTTGACAATTCCAGTTTCATTCAGCAGGTTTCAACTGACTCGGGTTGAACGAGCTTGTGCAATGGCTGGCCTTCAAGTCAGATTGATGCCTGAGCCAACAGCGGTAGCTTTGTTGTATGCCCAACAACAGCACCAGGCTGTGCATGAGAACATGGGCAGTGGAAGTGAAAAAATTGCCCTTGTATTCAACATGGGTGCTGGGTATTGTGATGTAGCTATATCAGCTACAGCTGGAGGAGTGTCCCAGATCAGAGCCCTGACTGGAAGCCCTATTGGAGGAGAAGATCTACTTCAGAACACCATGAAGTATCTTTTGCCAAATTCTGAATCTATATTCTCAAACCATGGAATTGATGAGATCAGAAGGATGGGATTACTACGAGTTGCAACCCAGGATGCTATCCTGAAGCTTTCATTTCAGACTAGTGCTCAAATCGATGTCAACTTAGGAAATGGGTCAAAAATATGCAAGGTCTTAAGCCGGGAGGAGTTTGAGATGGTGAACAGCAAGGTTTTTGAGAAATGTGAGAATCTTGTAAAGCAGTGCCTACATGATGCAAGAGTAGAGATTGAAGATTTGAGCGATGTGGTAGTCGTTGGTGGATGTTCATCCATACCAAAAATCAGAAAACTTCTAATGGAAATAAGTAAAAAGAAGGCACTGTATGAAGAAATCGATCCTTTAGAAGCCGCTGTTTCTGGTGCAGCCATAGAAGGTGCAGTTGCATCGGGCATTGGTGACCCCTTTGGAAGTTTAGATCTTCTCAGCATCCAAGTAACACCCCTCGCTATCGGAATTCGGGCTGATGGCAACAACTTCATTCCAATCATTCCGAAAAACACCACAATGCCAGCGCGCAAGGAGTTGGTTTTCACAACTGTTCAAGACAATCAAAGCGAAGCACTGATTGTTGTCTATGAAGGCGAAGAGGCAAGAGCAGAAGAAAACCATCTGCTTGGCTATTTCAAGATCATTGGAATTCCACCAGCACCCAAAGGAGTCCCTGAAATTACTATTTGCATGGACATTGACTCTTCAAATACGCTTAGAGTTCTAGCTGGGGCAACACTCCCAGGTGCTCAACACCCTGCAACTCCTTTCATGGAAGTCAAGATGCCGACTATCGATGATGGACACAGCTGGTGCGCGGAAGCTCTGCATGGAAAACATGGTGTGTCCATGGACTTGGTTACCTTGAGGAAGAAAAGCTAGGTGAAAAATCTGGAGGTTCCTACTCTGTTTCTGTATACACCTTTCATAAGTTTAATCTGAGTAAATAGCGAAAATAATGTGGGTGAGTGATGTAAATGTTACACTTTCATGTTTTAAATTGTCAATAGCATCCTGAAAATGAACTGCTGTGAAGTTTTCCATGCTGTAACTATTCAAAGCAATTCTAAATTGTAATGCTTCCTTGTTCATAAATTATAGAGGCTTGAAAATGCCTTCATCATGATGAACCAAGGACACAATGAGGCAATTTGTGTCCCAAATTACCCTCCAAAGTGATTCTCACATGGCCTTTGTTTTCTAGACAAAAAAACTCTCCAAAGAAAGAGTTCTACACTATTGTTTATATTAATTTGTATGGTTTTTCTTTTGGATTTAAGATGCCTACTTCATCTTAATTGAATATATGTAGTTATTAAGCCAATATTAGAAAGAATATATGTAGTTATTAAGCCAATATTAGAAATTTGGATATGCCGAAGGCCGAAGGAAGAAATGACTTCGAAGTCTTTCTTTTAAGTAGTCATTCACCGGTCTACTTCTGAGCGCATCAAGGAGATTATCTAAACATAATATACGTCTTTTTCTCATCCGAATCGTTTTCCGTCCGAATCGTTTGAAAAGAATTGAACAGAAATCTTCTCTCTTTTGGGAACAAGGTTCCATGTTGATGTGTCCATATTCCCTTTCAAAAGAAGAAGAGTAGCCTGTAAAACTGCAAACAAAAACCAAACACTCCTACACTACAACTAGTAAACTCCAAAACAAACCTCTGAACTTCAAACACTCTCAAACTCTAATGCCTTGTCCTCATCCAAACCCAATCTCTGGCTGCCCTCAATTTACAAACCCTAATTTACGGACCCCATCCCTTTATAATTAATAAACACAAATTATTGCCTTCCCACCATTAGATTCCAAACGCTAAAGGGCACTGATTTTGCGACGTCATCTCTTTTGGATCAGCCAGAAAAAAAAAACACAAACTCCCCCATCAAAACGACATGTAGTACACGACAGAAAACAATATATTTATAAATCTCACTCCCCAAAACTACATGTGTTCCTGATTCTGACCAACCCCTTCAATCTCTGTTCTGCCATTGTTTCAATTCCCAATGCCTCAACCTAAAACTCCTACCTTTTTTTTTTCTCTTAAATTCAGAACCTCCATTTTGACTTTTCTCTCGGTCTCAAACTCTCAACTTGGCAAAACAAAACCCGACACATATTCCCAATCCTACCCACTTTCTTTTGCTCTCTCATCGTTCCATGTATTCCTCATCTACTTCTTTTGTTTTCTATGAATTTTACTTGCAAAAAATTCAACTCTCTGTTTTAATCTTGGCGACTCTCTTATTGAGCAAAAACCCATTTGTGTAAAAATGATACCCAACTTAGTATATCTTAGAATATGCATAACGACAACAATTTAGTTCATACGATATCTTTCGAATCGAATCCATGAAGTCATATAAATAAGTAGATAATATCCAATAAAGTCTTGCATTTTCATGAAATTAACAGATATGAAAAAATGTATATAATATACATAGTTAGACTTTGGATTGGAAATGGGTCTTTTTTTTTCTCCTCTTTTCAACGATCTTGACATTTGATTTCACCGGCTCGACCACGCTACCCATTTCCAATGCATGGTTTTTCTTTTCTTTTTTTTTTTTTTTGGGTTCCAAAACCCAAAAACGTAGACTTTGTAAAAGATCCACCAACTTAAAAAAAAATGGACAATTTGCACAGCGTTTCACACCCCGTCTAGCACGTTGTCGTCTTCTCCTCAAACTCGAAGCTTTTTCTTTCTTGGTCCACCCAAACATCAACTCCCAACTCGCGTCGCGACTCGGACTGAGTTACCAACACACCAACTCGTCAATTATTCGTAGTGGGATTTGAGAATACAGTCCATTGTGGACCTTTTTTTGGTCGATTGATTGATTGATTAATGTTAAAATTTTCGTATCTTGTTGTAGGGACAAATGTGTAGGAAGAAGTCTTCTTTTTTGTACTAAATCAGAACCGTTGAGACATTGACACGTGTCGGCGTCTGAGGTGGGGAGCGACGATGGAGATCAGTCCGCCAAGTGGGGGCCTCATCTTTGACCTGTAGATCATCTCATCGTACGGTCTTCGGTAGAATTTCAACAGCGGCCGGAACGCTTCCCGGCTCTTCTCCGTTCTGCTGACGTGGAACTCCTTCCGGAAGAACACCGCCGGCGATTGCAGGAACGACGGCCGTGGGGTCCGCGGGTGGTTGACTTTTCCGCCCCCGCCGCCGGCCATGGCGGCGGCTTTCGGCGGCAACGGCGTCGATGGAAACAAGCTTTTCCTCGTCAGCCTCGAGCTGTAACTTCCGTCGTTGATTCCGCCACGTGGCGTTCTCGCAGCCGGCGATGCGAACGACAGCGAACGGGCGTTAAGTGGGGAGATCAGCGCCGGCCCCAGTGGACAGGGACTGGTGGGCCCCACTTTTGAAGCTGACGTGTCGGTTAGGCTGAGATACCACGGCTTCAGAGAGTCGAAATGGTGGGATACGGTGAAGGAGAAGCGGGACGATGCGGATGAGCCGATCTTGGCCGTTGGTTCAATCGAAGATTGATCGAATCGGAGGGACGCGGCTCGCGGATAGGCTGCAAAGTCGTTGAAGTCCAACGAATCTTCAAAATCTAGAGACGACACCACCATCGTCACCGTTGATAGCTCAACGAACGGTCGAACGCCCTGCAGTTCCATCATTTAAACATGGGTACGAAAACACCAGATCCAATAATCCCATCAACATAAAAATTTATTTTTTCAAAGAAAAGAAAATACATTATCTCAAATTTGTTAACGTTTAAATCCTATCTTATTACTTCTTATATGAAATTAATACATATATAACCCTAAGAAAGAATACCAACTTCACGTATGGGCAGGTCAGAAGTTAATTCAATACCAGAACACAAATAACATAAAAAATAGCTATTTTCTAAGAGTATGAGAATCAAGACAAACATTTCGATTAAAATGAAAATATAAAAACTAAAAATAATATTTAAACATGAGAATAAAATTGAAAAAATAAATGAAATGAGCGTGAAACTCTAAAAGCTAAAGTAAGAGTTTGAAATATTTTTTAATAATAAATCATTGACATGGAATATTTTATCCCAAGTTAGGAACAAAAATTGACTATTGAGGCAATTATGGCCCACAATACGAAGAAAAAAGAAGGCTGCATACAAAAAAAAAAAAAAAAAAGAGCACAATAGACGATCGACTCTACAAAAAGCAAAAGACAAAATATTTTAAATAAAGTGCTCAAACGTAAACATATGCAGTGCAGTCAATATTTCCTTAATTATTCTACATTAATCAAAGAAATAAACAAAATTAAAAAATAAAAATACCTTCCAAAGATATGAGAAGAGAGACGGTGGATCTATAACGAAGGCGGAATGGAGGAGGCCAGGATAGAAATCGGCCACGATCTTCAGCATCGCCAGAAATAAGTTCATAAAAGCCGAAGCCGACCTGAAAAAGCCTGCATTTTTCCCACGCTTTCACATATTTACTCCATTGCCCCAATCATTTTCTTTTTTACACCCCAAAAAAGATTTTAATTCCAAATACTCCCCACTAATTAATATTAATAATTTCTTTTCTTAAAGTCTGAGCAAAAGTCGAATTCTGGGGACTTCTGCTCAATCTCCGAGTAAAGTACTGCTGGAATTGACCAATTCTACGAGAGAATGGATGGAGACACTTCAATTCCCGATATTGCCCCTGGGTTCCCTCCGGTCCTAAAAGTGGTGGCTCTTGACAGCGACACCGCCGTGCCACACCGGACAGTTTCTGAGACCGCCTCAGACTCTGCCGCCACTCCCACAATATGGCTTTATTTTCAATCTCTCTCATTTTATTACTTTTGTTTTTGCTTTTTTTTTCCTAAGTTTTTTCCTTTTTGCAAATGGTGTGGAATTTAAGATTCAGAGTTTTTACTTACTTGCGTCGAAAAGGATGATCATTTGGTTGGTGTTCTTCGGCATGGTCCCGATGGCCACTTCCAGCGTGAACACAAGCAGACGAATGAACCTATAATGAGATTTAAAAAAAAAAAAAAGGGAAAATAATAATGAGATTTCTGTAAATGTAATCATTTTTGTTCTCTGTGGTGGAGATTTTCTTGTTTTGTCGTTCTGGGGTTTGATTTACTCACAGTTTCTGCGAATGGAACTTGGGATAATCCTGCTTAATCCGGAAAATCTGCCACAAAAAAGTACACAAAAACTATCACTCTCTTTCCTAGAGAGCGAAAAACAATGCGATTGATAAGAAGATCATTTTAATTCAAAGAAAAAATAGACTAAAAGGTTATAAATTTAAATTTCTACGTACTAGAGGACAACGCCATTCAAATGTAGTTTACTTTAGTTTCCTCTTAATAATAATTCAGTTTAAAATCCGTATGTTCCTATGACTTGGTGTAAGCAAATTCAAAATATAGTATTTAAAATTCGTTCATACATTCAAAATGAGTGAAGATTTTGTATAATATAAAAAATTATAAACTATAAATATTTGACTATGTATCTATATCTAATTAATGTAGGTTGACGTTAAATACCAGAACGGGTCGTAATTCTTCGTCGTGGCCGGCAACATAAGCGACGCCATCGGCGAGCTCGGCGGAGAACTCATCGGCGATCAGATGATCTGCGAGAGAGAGAATATTCAAAATAAAAGAGACGAATAAACCGGAGATTCTTTGGCCAAAAAAATTTTTGGTTTTTTTTAATGTCGTTTTGAAAGGAATGGAATCACGTAAGTGACTTTAATCATTACTAGGTAAGATCGTGAGCCTACTTTAAAACGTTTATATATCCCAATAAAAAGAAAAAAAAAGCAAGATTCTCAAATTTAAAATAAAAGAAAAAAAAAAAACTAAAAGTACCAATGCCAATGCTATCCCTCCAAGAAAGGCAAGCCCTCAAGCTCTTCACTGCCTTCTTCACATTCTCTCCTTTAGCCTTCAGAAACCTCTCCACACAAGCAGTATTACAAAACTTCTCCTACACGAACCAAAAAGAATAAAAAAAAAAATTAAACGGAATGGTTATCAAACTGATTCAAACTTAGTTTGAAGACGGATTTTTGACGGACCTGTTTGGTTGTGAGTGGGGCTTGTTTGCTGAGAAGTCGAAGAACGGCTTGAACTCTCTCGTCTCTGTGATCATTCTTCCCCATTTTCCTAAGCAACTGATCTTCGAGAAAAAACACTCCTTCTGATAATACCAAACTTCTGCTTCACGCAATTTAAAAAGAAAAAGAAATTGATCGTTTAGAGAGAGGGAGAGAGAAAGGGAGGAGAGAGGAGTGTTTGAATAAACAAGATGTGGGGAGATTTGGAAGGCTATATATTTATAACAAACGATGGAGGAATAACGCCGTTATAAAGGGAGGGGCTTTTGAAAAAGGGAAAGAGAAAAAAAATAACGGCAACAGTCATGTTGGTCAATGGGTTGGTGAGAATGATATTGTTGGTCCGACAGGGATTTTGGCGACGGAAAACGTAGTCGGCGGGGACGCCGTCAACTGCCGGTTTGTGGGGAATATTTTTTGGCTATCTACACACAATTTGTATCTCTCACCTCACTGCACCCACTCAGAGGAGGGGGGGCTTTTTAATTAATTCCCTTTTTTCTTTTTTCGGTTCCCATTAATGGGTTGGAAATGGAAGTACGGACTTGGTTTGCCGGTTTTGCCCTCGGTTTTTATGGGTTATTTCCATGTACAGCTTGCATGGTAATTAGGAAGGAGGGAGCAAAAAATGGCGAGTAGACTGTGTGAGTAGGCCAATGGGAACGAGACAGTAGATACCCAAATTAACATCCTTTATTGTTTCCATCTTAAATACAAGTGATTTTTTTTTTAATATTACATCCAACTAAGCCAACCTAACTAGTAGCTCGATCGCTCGAAATATAACCCAAGAGCCGAACTAACATCCTTCACATCTGCCGCCTACATTGCTAGTCGAGTCGATAAGAGGATACTCCGTGAGGAATGGATCTCTGACGTATTCCACAACAACACACGTTATGATCGATTTCTAAGACGCGAAATAGTCGTTGGAACCTTGTCGGACGCCCTGTCGGAAACTTCACTGATAAATAAATACACTCGTCTCACTTTCAAGTATGCAAAACTATATTCTCCCTCGGATTTAGCTCAGCTGCATACTAAATTGCTTACTTGCCATCTTAGTTCACTAATCAAATTAATATCCGTCCAAATTGAACTTCACAAACTTGGTCAGCAACTTATCTAATATTAACGTTAATAATTATAAGTGATATACTTCAATATCAGTTACATCAAGATGGAAACAAGGGCAAGAGATGTAATTTAAGGGAGAGGAAAGTAAAAGTAAAAAATGAGTTGGTAATTAAAATTGATTGTTTGAAAGAATGGGGATTGTTGGCAATGATAGCAAGGTGGACTAAAGGATGGAGGAATGAGTGGTGATGGGCCGGGTAAAACCCGTGAACCTGAACGGATATCGCGGGATAATCACACGTACCATCCGTTCCACACACGTACTGATACAGCGCTTTCGGGTGCTTGATTGCCATTGATTTTCTTTCGTCCTCTCCCACTTCTGCTGCGCCGCACTCCACTGTATTTTTCCCCTCGCCTTCTTCCACGCTGGATTATTTCTTTAATTTTCTAATTTTCCTTTTTGGCTCTTTCTTTCATTTCGTTAGAGGTAACGTCTGATTTGATTGAATAAGCTTAATTAGGAGCGATTTAATTTTAATTTTTTAATTAGTTTCTTCAATTTATGTTAATTTTGTTGTCAAACCGAATTCACTACCACTCCTAACAGAATTAATATTATGTCTTTTATACTATTCATAACTTGATAATGGGATAGTTGTTTCATTGTTTTTTTTACCAATCTTATTGTCAATCCGAGTCAAAGTATTTCTTATATTCCTAAAATATATGGTTTTATTTGGCTAAATATGTATTTCTTTCGTGGTTTTTTAATTTAGTTTTACTGTTTAGAAAGTTTCTTTAATACCTCATGTTTTTTATTTTTTCTTTTCCGGTTATATCCTTTATGTTAGTGATTTTTTTAGTTCAATTATTGTGGGCTGGGAATCAAACTATTATCTTTAGAATGGTAATAGATATTATATCTACTAAGCTATGCTCATATTAGTTTTTATATCAAATGTTAACATTAGTTGGTAATTACCCCAATGGACTTAATTAGTCCACAAAGACTTTATTTAATCTATCTTTTATCTCATTTTATTCAAAAAAAAAAAAAGAAAAGAAAGAAAAATGCTAACATGATATGGTAATTTTTTTAAGTACAACATTTGAGATGGGGATTCGAACTTACGATCTTTGATCGGAGATAGGTGTCTTAACCAGTTGAACTATATTATTCAGGTAAACAACATCATACGATACTTAGAGATTAATTTTATTTGTGGAGTTTACGAACTCTTCAAAGAATTGGAGGAGAAATTAGATTTTTTTTTTATTCTATTAGATACTTCTGTAAATTTTTACTAATAACTAAGTATTATATAAATTTATTGTCGGTCAATTTAATATCTACTAACAATATAGTTAAAAGTTAATAAGATATGAGAAGTTAATTTGAAATTTTCTACACGTTAATAAGTGAAGCGTGAAAAAAAAACCCCCCTCAGACATTACAAACTAGACCATATATTAGCCTTATTTCGCAAAAAAAAAAAAAAAATTTAAAAGTATCTAACAGCTTTTATTTAATTTTAACGGTAAACTTTTCAAATAAAATTTTAATTTTTGAACTACAGTTTCGATAATTATTCCTCTCATTTCCCCCCTATTTACTGATTCCAATATGCAAGGGACAGAAAATCTATTGAATAATTAATAAAAAGAATTGAAGTTAATAAAATATCCCAACAAGGTGTTTTTTGGTACTAGTAATTTTAAGAAACGACGACGGTTCGAGTCTTGGGTAATTGGAATTTAGAGAAACACATAAATCCACGAAGTCAAAGCCTTGATAATTGTCGTCCAATCTCGTGTTAAAAAAAGCTGTCCCTAACTCCGTCATCGTCACGGCGGTGACCTTAAATTTCTACACGTGTCAATCCTCCATTATCTCCTCAACGTCCTCCACGTGTCACTGTACTTTTATCAATATTTTTTTTCCAATTACACGTGAGAGTGAAAAATTCGAGTTTTTAACTTATTTGTTAAAAATATAATACAAGTTATACTCAGATTAACTAACGATTGGTTGATTTTTTTTTTCCAATCCATTTTCCTCCCTTTGGGATTTATCTACATAATCTTGTTCTTGTTTTCATTTGTATTGTTTTCGATTTCCTACGTACATTTGTATTGTTTTTAATTTTCTCTCTTAATTCCTCTTTTAAGAGTTTCCAAAATCATTAATCAGTGTTCATGAAAAATTAAAAAAGATAATGACGCGTGAATGTTATTGATCAAGGTTATTAATTGTTATTATTATAACATTTTTAACAAATCTATTTTCAATCAAACAATTAATCATTTTGGTCGTCAACATGAGCTTACTGCGTTGTTCAAGGTTGGAGGTTCGATGTCCTCCCTTCCCCACAATTATTGTAAAAAAAATCGAACAATTAATCATTTTAAATAAGATAAAGTTATCACGAGTGAAAAGTTATATTTCTAAATATTTCATATTACAGTTATAATTGAAAAGTTATAACAAATCCGTAGTTAAAAGTTATATATATTTGAATCTCCCTTGTGTTATATTCAATGATTATTTCAAAAAATAAAGTAAAAGTAAAAATAACAAATTATAAAAATTATTATTTTTGTAGGAAATAGAAACAATTAGATTATAGCGACGTATTGAATAGTTTTAGTTTTAGGCGTTTTCCAAAGCTGAGAAGTATGGAGGTAACTTTATCGTGATAATTAAACTAATGAATAAAAGCTGTTTCCTAGTGTAAAATAGCCTTCCCTTTGTCTTCTTTCAAATTTGGGCACATATCACAGATTCTCTCCTTCTTTACCTTTGACTTCTTTTATTTATTTATTTTTATATTTATATTTTTTGCTAATTTTATTTCTTTGTGCATCTCATGATTCTCCCATATCAAATACAATTATATTCATTTTTCTGTTTATTTTTTTAACTTTCTAGAAATACGGATTCCATTCCAAAACTAATTGACAATAAAAATAGTAGCCCACGTCTATTATAAATTATGATTAAGTTTCATCTCTTTTCAATGTGAAATTCTTAACATATCCCTTCTAGATCATTGCTACTTTTGGTAATGAGAGGAGTAATCCATGTCTATTACAAACCATTATTAATAATGACTGGTTGGTAATGATATATTCTTGTGCTCACAACTATTAATGTTTGATAACTAAAAAAATTATAAAAGCAGATAAATTTTTTTTTTTAATTTGGAGCTGTGGTATAGAGATAAATATCATTAATCAAGACTTAATTAAGTATTTTTTTAAATAATAATAAATATACTATTTTGGCTATACATACAGGTGGGTGACGATTGGTTGAAGGATGAGCTACCACGTGGACAATGACTGTGATGTATAAAGTTGAATCCTCTACCTACCCTTTGAATCTCTCTCTTTTTTTTCCCTTTCTTTTTCAACTTGGGAGAGAGATTTCAAATTTTGAAACAAAACCCTCCTTTTCTCTCTCTCTCTCTCTCTCTGTATCTGATCATTTGTTTGGGTCACCCACTACACAACATATAGACCATACTATAAATGATAGTTTTTTTTTTGCATTATAATATTCAAATCCACATATTGCCTTCCTCTCTGGCTTTACTCTCTCTCTAATGAGAACCCACTTGAAGTTGAAAAGGGTGGCAGAATTTCCATTATAAAATGAGATATTTGGTTTCCAATTTGGTTGATGTGTAGGGCCTATTTGGTCTAGTTTCTTTGTCACTAAAATTTGGATTGCAACTCTTATAGCCTCTAGCAATGCCTGTTAAAGGTAATAATATATTTAATTTCTCTTCATAGGAAAGAAAAAAGGCATATATATATATATATATATATATCAAATGTATATTTATATATAACATAGGCATGCCTCTATATATATATATATATGTAATAGTTTGATTTCATGAATTGGGTTTGTGAAATAAAGCCTACATTTAATATAATGAGTTAGTTTGCTAAAACTTAGGGATCATGCATAAACTTAGAAAATTTTGTTAAGCACATGAATTGGGAGGAAATATCGACTCAAAGGATTCGAACAAAAAATCTCTCGCTCTAATTCCATTTAAACATAATTAAACGATCAATGAATCTAAAATCTTAAACTGTTGGGTTAGAGTAAATTTATAGATATATATGTTAAGGATCTCATATTGAAAAGATAAGGGACCAAAGTTTGTAATGTAAGTGAGCTACTATTCTCATTGTCAATTAATTTTGATATAAAACCTCATGATCAAAATGGGATCCGACCAAGATTGGTGAACCGAAAAGAGGCACGATTTTGAGAGGGTGAAGGATCTCATATTCAAAAAATAAGAGAACTAAACCCATGAATATTTGATAATCTAACATATATTTAAAAGTATTTTTTTTAGTTATTCTTTATTATAATTCAAAGATAAACTTTGTCATCTACAAACCTAAGCCAAGTTTGATTGAACTCGTGAGTCAATTCCCTCTTAAATTGGGTTCATTTATTGTTTTTTTTAATATGTCGAAAAATACTTTTTAAAAAGTATTTTTAAAATTAACAAATGCCTCTATTTTCATTATCAAATAAAAATACATAAAATTGAAGGACAAAGTTGCTAGCTAGCTAGCTTCTATACCTAATTGTAATCTTGTACTATTGATAAGAATATGAAATAAAATGTTGAACCATTTGCTGTGCTATCATGCAACTTTGTGTCACTTCAAATCACTTTTTGTCCTACTCATTCTTTATTCCATATAAACTTTGATTACTTTAAAAGTTAATTATTTAACCCTAATTAATAAAGTAATTAAGCCACTATTGATTAGGGTTTAAAGGTAAAGAAGATCAATCATTGTACATCAGTAGTGGTAGGGTTAACTACAAATTAAAACAACCCCCTTTGTTGTTCAGAGGTTTAAAAAAATCATATATCATCATCACCCTAATTAAATTAAAGCTTGATTAAAAAAACTAACAACGATTGTTACCTTTAAAATGTTTTAAATAAAATCTAAATAATCTGTTACCATCGTGATCTAACCTAAATGTCAATATATAAATTATAGATCTAAATTTGTACCATATTTATTTAGTATATGAAGGTCCTACATGTACACATAAATATATATATAAAATTTTTTTTATATGAAATTTAATTTTCTAAATCAAATATTCAGAAAATTTATCCTATATTTACTTTTAATATTTATTATGTATTTTATATGTCAAGAATAATAAAAGAATATTTTAATTTATGTTATGAAAAACATTATAAAACTGGAACAAGAAAGTAGATTTTATTGTTTTCAAGATTTCTACACAATTGTGTAAACACTGAAAAAAAACGAAAAATAGAAATAGTTAAAACAAGAAATAAAAAACGAAATTGAAAATGGAAAAGATCCTCAATTACCCCTTCATTTCCCACTCATTTACTCACATACAACTCGACCAAATTTGAAATACACAATCATCAACCAAACCCTCCAAAACCAAAAAGAAAAGGAAAAAAAAAAGCTCAATATAGCAATAATGAAAAACTCTCAACGGTTTATAAATGGAAATATCTATATATATTATGATCTATGAAGCTTTTTCCCATTTCCCTCCGACCTAATCAGCGAACAGCCAACCAAAAGCAAAGAGAGATAAAAGGGCGACTGAAGAAGTAATGAATAGGTTCCTTTAAGGTTTGCAGAAAAAAGATCAGTTCAAAAAATAAAATTAAAAATTAAAAGAAAAGGGAAGAAACAGACAAGTGTCGAAAATGTTGAAAAATAGCATCGGACTTTGAGTAACCGTTGAAGAAGAAAAAAAAAAAGAAAGTAAAATTTGATCCACAGGAAACAGAAGAAGAAGAAAAAGTTGAAATGATTGAATAATGGTGTAAATGTGGGGGAGAGAGGGGCCATGGCAGCTGGTTTTAATTTCTGTTTTGTGGGCCGCCATTGAAGACCAAACTCTTTCTTCTATTCCTTCTAATTTCTTTTGCCATTTACAAGCTGTTTTTGTACACTCGTGTTTCTTTTTTTCTTCCCCATTCTCATTCATTTTTTTTTTTTTTTATCTCAAAAGGGTGTTTTGTATATATAGTCTTTGTTTGCATCTTCAATAGAGAGATTGTTTTCAAAACATTTGTGAAGGAGATTTAGGAGTTGCTCGGTCTCTGGCTTACACAACATGTATTGTTATGAATGATTGGATGGTTCGGTGTAGGTTGGAATTTTGGTTGAATATATAATCGTGTCTTATGGTGTTTTATATTATATTACAGGGAGAAGAGCCTATTGATTTTTTGAGATGATAATAAATATATATTATTGATTGAGCTGTATTTGAGTTGACCGTTAATAAATTTTAAAAAAGTAACAATATAATGTTAATGAATTTAGTTCTATTTGGTATAGTGACAACTCATTCTTATCAGGTAAGTTAATAGGGTTAGGTGTACTCCAAAGTTTGTAGGCTATCGATTTTCTATATATGAATATATTTTTTTAACTAAATTAAAATAAGGATTTAAGTTTTGTAATGAAGTTGTGAGTTGAAGAGAGATGAAGCTTTATTTACCATGAAAGGTTTTCTAAAATGGAATATAACACATATAAAGTTTCACTATAGTTAGATATTATAATAATTTTTAAAAGATTATAATATTATTTTAGAGTACTTCAAAACTTTATATAACATTTTATTTTTAGTACTCTCAAAAGAACTCACTAAAAACAGGATTTTAAAGGTAGAAAATTACATGTGTGTTATGTTATGTTGGGTAATTTTATGTGACCAACTTTATTCTTTGAATAACCCACATATTTTTTTCTCCTTATTTTAAAAATAAAGATTTTAAAATAAATCCTTGTAGTTGAATCAATCAATGTCATTTCAAGTAAAAAGCTATTGATTTCACAATTATACCAAAATATTCATTCCTTATTCACCTTTAACTTCCCTTTGCTTTGTTTTGTTTTGTTTTTTTTTTTTTCCTTTTTTCCTTTATGACATATGTCAACTTTTGAATCAACAAAGAAAATTGTACATTGAAAACTATGTGCCTACATGTTATAACCTTACAACTCATTGATTTGATTAGGGCTAGTTTTACCTTTTATATATTATTCATTGCCATTTACAAATAAAATCCACAAAATTATACCTCTCATTTTCTTTACATTTGGTTGTCAATTTTATCCCTATACTTTTACTCCAACATAACTTTCAATTAATTATAATCTTTATGTTGTTTTAGTCTAAATCGTGCAAGTTTTCTATTACATTTAACTTCATCTATTAATGTCAATATGAACATAATTAAATGGATAAGATACTTATTATTATCTCAGATGTCGATGATTTAATTCTCCAACCTTATAATTGTTGAAGTAGAAAAATACCCAATAATGATAGTGACCGTTTAGATTAATAAATTTAAACATGGTATCGAAATTATGCCGCATAGATAAAATTGGCATCGATGTGGATAGTATAAGAATTATTAAAATGACTCGTGTTGGAGGTGATTTTTTATCAGCCACGTGTCAACATTTTATAGGTCAAAAAACTCCTAATGATCATCATTAATGACACAGTCGGAAGGCTAAATCCATGAAGATAAACTAAATCGCTCAAAATTTCTTACAGGTCGAGCCGGCGTTAATTCCATTGGTCGTTTGTGACTTCCTAAAGGTCGGATCAACCAACGAAGATCAAGTAAGGGACGAGCAGATGATTATTACGTTGTTTTTCACAAACCAACCACTCTTCCTCTGACAAGGATCTATGATTAATTTGCAGGACTGTTATAGCCACTCCTCAACTGTTGTCCGAAAGTCAACCTATATAAATAAAGAGTCCCGTCTGACTACTCAAGTACACCAAACTATCTTCACACTGAGTATAGATTGGACCGACTTGAGCATCTAAGCAATTTACTCTATATGTGCAGGTTCCTTCGTTCATCAGCCTCATCCAAAGTCCGAACTTCGCAGAGTTGGTCAATTTCTTGATCAAACAAAACTCGATTCTATTAGTTTTGTGAAATGTTTCATAACTCTGAGAAATTGAAATTCAAATTCAAAGATTCTACATGTAAAAAGAAGTACTCCTCAAGATAAATAATAATTACAAACAAACAGAGAGGTCAGATTCATCTGAATCAATTTTTTGTCTGTTCACCTGAAGTTACTTTGAAATCAGAAGATAAAAAGAAAGAAGGGGAAAATCTATCTCCACAGAAACTTTGATAAAGAGATCAGAAGATATAATAATTTTGGTGGCTATGATATGAACCCTAAAGTCCAAAACCCATAAAGGCAGTGTGAGATTGCAAGTGTCCTTAAAAGTCTTCAGTTTCAGAGGGCAGTGTCTTTAAGCTTCTCCCCCATTAAGACACCCTGCCCTAAACCCTCCTCTCCCTTCTCATTCTTTGTTTTCAAATGCTTTGTTTTTTTCCTTTGCTCGAATCATTCTCCACACCCCATTAAAGCCCTCTCTTTCAAAATGTTTCTAATTATTCTTCTTCTTCTTCTGCTTCTTATTTGTTTTTATTTTCTATGGATGCTCAAAATATATGATTTGGGTTTTTAGAATATATCATTACAATGTGAAATAGATTGTAAGTATATTAAATCCCAACAAATTTCTCTATAAATTAGCCTTTGGTTAAATTATTAAACAAGATGCACATGAATATTATATTGAAAATTTGTTATTTATTGCATTTTAGAATTTGATACTTATTTCAATAATAATAAACATTTCTTCGAAATGTATAACAAATGGTTAAGCTAGTGATGCAATAGTGTCTAAAACTTGTTAATGCAACTGCATGTCGAGGATTTTTTCTTAGTACAATATGTGGGGTAGGGGATCGAACTCACAATATTTTGGTTAGAGATATATGTCAATTACTTCTGAACTATGTTCGCTTGCTTTGGCCAGCCCTAGATGAATTAATGATGCATCATTTTTTATGTGATGTTGCATCAACTTTATTGTTACCATTTAATGAGGTAATCAATATTTTGAATTACATTACTGTATAAAAATGTGTGGACATAATTAGAATATAGGGATCAAAACATTAAAAAGAGTAGAGTGTGATTCCAAATGTTAGAAAAAAAAACTATCTTAATTAGCAAATTTTGCCTTCTAAGTTCTATCAACAAGCTAACATAGTTTTTGTCATAAATTATTTTATTGAATATAATCAAATATTTAATAAAATAATCTTCAATATTTTATTGAATAGACTTTAGTAATTAATGAATGATATATTTACAAAATTAAATTATGAAATAAGTTTGCTATTTCCTAAAGTTTGTGCAGAACCAAAAAAAGGAAACAAAAAAGAAAAAAGAAGGAAAGAGGAAATAAAATTATTTCTGGACAGTTGACGTGTAACCCTTCCTCTTTAAACAAGCTTTAGATGTGCGCCGTGATCACGTGGGCTTCCCTGACTTCGAGCCCAATGAAAACCCAGTAACAGAAGCCCATAACTGTGGGCCTGGACCCTATATAAGCACGGGACAACATAATCTTTTGCTGGGCTGCTTTGTAAAACCCAGACTTTAGAAGTAGAATATGTGGGCCTAGCCCAATAGTACTCTCATCCTATCAAATTAAGAAAGCCAACTGTCACTTTTAAAAAGGATAAAAAAAAAACGCTTTTCAAAATTTCAATCTGCACCACTCATTTTTGTCATTTATATAATGCTCATCTGTTTTCTTTGAGTATAGGAAATTTTAAACTAATTATTAATATCTCAAATTTAAAATATTAAATATTATTATATTTTCATTCTTAATAATATATTTTGTTAATTTTGTTATATATATAATTTTCATTTCTGATTATGTAAAATAATATTTCAAAATAATTATTTTATCATAGGATGATATTCAAATTTTCTATTGGAATTTAATCTAATAAATAATAAATGACATAGCTAAACTTAGAATTTTACTTTATTTGAAAATACTATTTTAAGTTTATCATAGGATAAATTATTAATAAATTGTTAACTAATTAAAGAGATATGATTTAAGATTTAATTAATTGATTGGTTATTGGGCATAACTTGTAATCTAGAAATTAAAGAATGGAAAAAATAATCGAAAAATGAGTTTTCATAATTTCTACTTTTTGAAATATATTATAGATTATAGATGTGAACGAGAACCACCTTATAATAAGTGAAAAAAAATATTGACGAGTTAACCTAAGTAGGTAACATTAGTAATGAAGAGATAATGAATATTATAATTATAATATTTGAAATTGTGAATTTTAAATTTTACAAAACAATAAATGAAGAAAAGAAAAGAAAAAGAGGTGAAGTAAAAAGTTGTGGATTCTCTTTGCTACAGTTAGTGTGTTGGAAAGAAATATTTCTACCGTGACTGGACCAACTACGTCAGGTACAGGACTAATGGCCGAAACAACTTTGCTCACTTCTTCTTAACACACACCTCCTTTCACTCGCAATCCACAACGAGTCGTTGCATCCTACATAGATATACTACATATAGTTCAAGTTCAAGTTCAACATATATAATATAATTAACAAACAAAGCATTAATTGGTATGCAGTATATACTATGCCTATGAAAAATTACAATATTAATCGCCTCTACTAAAGTAATACGAGCATCAATGACAACTGCACCAGATTTGAACCAACTACCTCTTACAAAATTGGGTTCTAGATTAACACGTGAGATAACTACTTTTCGTACTAGCGTTTTAGATTGATAGTGAAACAGATCAATCACACTCACCGTTCCCCTTCCAACTCAAACAAATAAGCAGCGCGACATCCTAAGATTTTGCCATTAGCAAGCAAAAGAGTCCTCTTTCCTTTGATGCTGATGTTATATCTATGCAATAATTCAATACATCCCTTCGCCATGCATGGAACGAAAGCCACCATGATACAACCTATAGTTAGATATCATAAAAATGAAATGATAGAATTTTACTCTAAGCTTTGGGCCGGGTTAATTAATTGGAGATTTTAATCATGTTTAAAACTATGCGTACCTCTGCTCTTCCTCTGTGCAGGACGGACGTCGTAGTGTATGGTGTTAATAGCATCCTTCATCCGCCATACTTCACCACAAATCTCTCCATCATTTGTTTAGCCACCAATTTTCCATCCATCACTTTCACCTTCGGATCACCTCAAATCAACAATAATATAATAATAATAAACTAAATAAATATTAATCACTGATCTCAATTTGTTCATAAACAAAAGTTAAAACATGGGCAAACCAGTGTTCCAAGAGTTAGAAATAGAGGTCGTAGAACACCGTGGAGAGTAGTCAGTAAGATGAACAAATTCATAGGAGTTGGGGCTATATGAAGGTTGATTCGACTATAAAGAGCAAATTGGAGTTGGGTGGAATAATCTGTGAATCTCATCGATGACTTGAACCAGGTATATGAATATTCATTTCATTTACTAATTTCATTTACTACTTGTCAAATGATAATGTCTTTTAACTCTTCTAAATACAACAACTATTAAAGAAATACATGGATATATTTGGAAACAAACAAAGCCAATAAATATATAATTATATTTCGATTTAAATTCAAACATGAAGGATATTATAATTATATAGATATAGATATTCATGCCCATAAAAGAATATATAAGATACAATATGGTTCTTGAGATTTGGACATAAATACTACCTAGTCCTTCAACTCTCAAAATAAACCATTTTCTTTTATGAATGATGAATTTCGTATTATTATTATTTTTAGTACAAACATGTGGGGTGAGAGATCGAACTCACAAACTCTTGGTTGGAGATATATGTCAATTACCTGTTGGGATGGGTGGAGCCAAAATGACGTCGAAACGAGCTAGAGATGAGTCAGGATAGCTAGGACGCGTCGGGATCGAAGCGGAATGAAAAACAGGGAAGCTGAGCGTTGCAGACCACAAAAGCTGAGGAGGCAGCACTGTCCAGACGGGGCGCACATGTTTGCGCTCATTCCGTAGCACCATGGCACTCTGGATAGCGCCATGACATTGTGTCGACGTTTATATAAGTGCAATTTTCGATTTAGGGTTTTTTCTAACTCGATTCTGAGATCTTTTTAGAGGATTTTGTGGCAGTTTCAAGGTAAAGGCTCGGGGTATTTGGCAGAGACTTTGGAGCATATCAAGATTGACATTATCAGGTAATTGTATCTTTAATTCTTGTGAGTTTTTCATTCATGTTCCTAAGTATTAATTGTGTTAAAATACTTAGAAGTTAGGGGGCTTTTGTTGGAATCTCTAGGAAATATTTTGGGGAGAGCTTTGAATTCCAATCCTTAAAGAATTGTTAGTGAATTACACATATCTCTGAGTGGAAGACTGGACGTAGCCCTTAGTGGTGAACAAGTATAATCTGTTGTGTCATTTATCTTGTGTTTACAGTTTTTCTTTCTATTTACATATTGTGGTTGTGTTTGAATATTTTTTGTGGAATGAGAAATTATACAGGACGATTAATTCCCAACATTACAGCTGAGCCCATTTTGGCAGAATTTTGTATTTTTTTAATGTGGTAGTGCATGTATAAATTTGTGATCGATTCTAAATGTAATTTTAAATTTGTGCAACTCTGCCAAGGCAGAGTTGTTTGTTTTCAAGTTAAGCTCTGTATCTCTCTCTCTTTTTAGGTTGGCATAACAAAGAAAGAGAGTGTCAAAAAAAACATACCCATCACTTTTGGAAGGTTCAGGATCGTCAGGGAGCTTCTAATAGACTTGATTTCACTTAACCGTCACTATCAAACTACTCTTTGTCGGCTTCTACCACTTGTCCCTCGTCTGCTCGTCGAGTGCGTCCCTGGCTCTTACTCGTCTAACGTAGTCGATCGAGTTTCTTCGTCCCTCTCCCGCTTATTGATTAGGGCGAGTCACTCAGGTCCCTTGACACTCGTTCCTCTTTTCTTTTACGAAAATCTCGGAGTTTATGTGTTTTTCAGAAACTCAACTAAAAACAGAGGGGTTCTCTCACTACGAAAGATACGTACCAGATGGTGTACTGATAGATCTCCTCTCTCTATGTGTGTGTATATATATATTTTAAGTAGGATATTGTAATATATAATTTATTAAAGAATGAAATTTGATTATTTTCTCTTTTTTTCTTCTTCTGATTTTTTGTTGGGATAACTCACAATTTTGTGATTTTTTTTTTTTTTATTTTTAATGAGTATTGTTACTTTTTCTTCTGCTAATTGATGGGGAGATTTTTACATTTACTTTAAGGAGAGCCTTCTTCAATATTAGAGATTTGGGGGTCCATTTGTGGTCATCTCTCACCCCACAATGGAGGACAAATTTTGTACTAATTTTATCAATGAAGAGTCAATTTGACAAACCGTTTCGCTCATATTCGTGGATGAGTATGGAAAGGGGAGAAAAATAAAAATAAATATCACCTAAATTAAAAATAATATAAAATTAATAAATATTCGACTTATCAATGCCACTCTTAGCATTCCATTAGTTACCTCAACGAAAATTTCACTCTTGGGATTTTTTTTGTTCGGCACAAATTTTAGCAAATAGCAAATTTATTTCATATATATATATATATATATATATATATATATATATATATTTTTAACCTATCATTCATTACTAAAGTCTATTCAATAAAATAATTTGTGACAAAAACTATGTTATTTTGCTAATAGATTGGCAAAAATTGCTAAGTAAGATAATTTTAATTTATTTTAATGTCTTGGTCCCTATATTTTAATTTATTTTAATTTTGTCCACATATTTTTATATAGCAATTTAATTCAAAATATTGATTACCTAATTAAATAGTAACAATAAAGATGCATCATTAATTCCTCTGCAACTGTATTAAGATATCATACGAGGTTTTATACAGTAGGGCTAGTTTAGCAGTTTGTTATAGATGATTTTTTTTTTTTAAATCATGGTGCATTAAATAAAATTAAAAAAAAAATGCTTCTTTTCAAACTTATTCCAAAAATAATGCTTTTGAAATTAGTCTCCCACTATGCCATTTTTTGTAGTCGGCTACCATAAGTACGTGATGCTTTATTGGCACCACGTCTGATTTTTTACCATGTGTTAGAACGCATTTCACGGTCGGTTGTTTGAGGGAAATAAATATTATTATATATTTTATATTAAAAAGTATGTTTATTTTGGATACCAATTAGTGGTGTAGCAGATGATGATGCAGTTTTTTCCTTCTTTTCAGCAGTTCGAGCCTTAGATTTGAGACTTCAGGTTGATAATCAAAACTATAGAAAAATTCTCCTCTATTAGAGACGACCATGTCTTGATTTTTTTAATAAATCAGACGTGACGTCAATAAAATGCCATGTGTGGTCGTCTCTTAGTGTGAGAATAATTTCAAAATCATTATTTTTTGAATAAGTTTCAAAAGAATCATTTTTTTCTTTAATGCTATTTAATGCAGCATTATTTTAAAAATAAATTTAAATAAAAATATTATCTAAAAAAATCCTGTTCATTTCAAAAAAATATGTATTATTATTGAAATATATATAATTAGGTGTTTAGAAAAGTTTAATTGCGTTTGCGTTAATTTTTATTTGCACATTTTTCGCGATCCAGATAAAAAATTCGAAAAGATTTGGGGGAAAAGGAATATCCGAATATAGGACTCATATTGAAAGAAACCATTTTCGAGATTTATATTACCTTCCCAATTCCATTACAATAATCAAATTCCGATATAATCCAGTCGTTTACGCAGCATATTTATCCTCGCCAGAGCCCGATTCGTGTTATTTACTTTACATTAAGTTATTTTTTAAAAGCATTATTTTTAAAATAAATTTCAACAAATACATTATACATTTAATATATTTCAAACGAGCATTATTTTATAAATAAGTTTGAAAATAAGTATTATTTGAAAAAAAATATCTCTATTATGTTTGTAGCAATAAAATTATAGCGACTAATCTTTTTGATGCTCATGCCCTAAAATTCTTTGTACTATATTAATTACCTCAAACTTCTACCTTTACCTTGAATGATACTTTAACAATATTAACATCGAAACGAAATAATAAAAATATTGTGTTTAATAAATTTCTAATTTTTTAAGCTGGTATTTATATTAAATTTTTAATTTTGTATGTAATAAGTCCTTTGATGGAACCTATTAAAAATATAGAGTGAATGGAAGAATTAATTAAATTAGATATAATATAAGAGTAAATATTTGAATGCTGTGAATTCTGAAATTTTAGAAAACAATAAAAGAAAAAATGTCAAAAAGGAAAGAAAAAAAAAAGAAGCTAATTAAGAGTAAAAGTTGTGGATTCTCTTTGCTGCAGTGAGTGTGTTGGAAAGAAGCATTGCTACTGTGACTGGACCAACTCCCCCGGGCACAGGACTAATGGCTGAAGCAACTTTGCTCACTTCTTTGTAACACACGTCTCCTTTTACTCGGGATCCACAATGAGTCGTCGCATCCTATATAGATATACTACATATAGTTCAAGTTCAACATATATAATATAATTAACAAACAAAGCATCAATTGATATATAGTAGATACTATGCATGTGAAAAGTTATAATATTAATCACCTTTACTAACATAGTACCAGCATCAATGACAACTGCACCAGACTTGAACCAATTATCTCTCACAAAATTGGGTTCTAGGTTAACACGGGAGATCACAATATCTACTTGTCGTACTAGCGCTTCAGATTAATAGTGAAACGGATCAACCACACTCACTGTTGCCCCTTCCCGTTGCCCCTTCCAACTCAAACAGATAAGCAACGCGCCATCCTAAGATTTCGCAATTATCAAGCAAAAGAGCCCTCTTTCCTTTGATGCTGATATTATATCTATGCAATAATTCAATACATCCCTTTGCCATGCATGGAGCAAAAGGCTGGATGATACGGCCTGTGGTTAGATGTGATATAAATTAAATGATTAAATTTGACTACTCTAAGCTTTCGGCCGGGTTAGTTAATTGGAGATTTTAATCATGTCTATGCGTACCTCCGATCTTCCTCTGTGCAGGGCGGGCGTAGTGTATGGTGTTAAACGCATCTACATCCTTCTCAACGCTAATACTACTCGAAACTAGATCTTCGTGAGGTGAGGGTATTGTAGCAGAGATGCCATGAACAGAAACATTATTGTTGTACTCTGATATACAGTTCCAAACATGGTCTTCTATATAACAGTGCAATTCCCTATCGTCTTTTGTAACTATAGCTTTAGTCTCAGAGATCATCGGGAATTTGGCTTCAAAAAAATTAATACCCACCAGTTTGCAACCCTTTTTTACATTTCGGACATACAGTTCACAATCCCTCTCATTTCCAACATGAATTAAGGCTAATCCAGGAGCAACACCAATAGCATCCTTCACCGCCGCCATACTTCACCACAAATCTCCTCCATCAGTTGTTTAGCCACCCATTTTCCATCCATCACTTTCACCTTCGCTTCTGTCCTTGAAGTCATCACATCACCTCAAATCAACAATAACATAATAATAATAATAATAAACTAAATAAATATTAATCACTCTCAATTTGTTCCTAAACAAAAATTAAAACATGGACAAACCAGAGTTCCAAGAGCTAGAAATAGAGGTTGTAGAACACTGTGGAGAAGAATAGTCATTAAGATGAACATATCCATAGGAGTTGGGGCCACAGAGGCTGATTCGACGATAGGTAGTCAGTTGGAGTTGGATGGAACAACTGAAGCAAATAAGCAACGCGCCTTGCTTCAATTTCGCAGCTGCGACCAATGACAACAGCTTTCCTTTGATGTCGATGCTATATTTATGCAATAATTTAATACATCCTTTTGGCATGCATGGAGCAAAAGCCTGGACACCTGCTAGATATATAGCATATAAATTAAATAAAATGATTTAGCTAGCTAGTCACATGTTTAAAAATAAAATACGTACCTCTGATGTTCCTCAATACACGAGGGGCATAGTGTATGGAGTTAAAGGCATCTACATCCTTGTGGAGGCTAATACTACTCAGTACAGCTTCGTACTCTAAAAGAGGGGAAGGTAATGTAGCACATATGCCATGAACAGAGAGATTATGGTTGTAGCTTGAAATGCAGTCGCGCACGTGTCATGATATGTAATCGTTCGCTTCCACGTCATCTTTTGTATACCTTGTCTCAGAGAGCATAGGAAATTTGGATTCAAAAAAATTAATACCCACAGACTCGCAAGCCTTTTTTACGTTTGCGACATAAAGTTCAAAACTTCCCAGATTTCCAACTCGAATCAAGGCTAAACCAGGAGCAACACCAATAGCATCCTTCATTCGAGATACTTCACCACAGATCTCCTCCATCATTTCTTTCGCCACTAATTCTCCATCCATCACTTTCATCTTCACTTTTGCAGTTGAAATTACACCTAATTAAATTTATTTTGTTTTTTTTAAAAAAAGATATCATATCAATCACTCAATTTGTTCACAAACAAATAAATTAAACGTAGCTATACTATAGAGACGCACAAACCGGAGTGCGAGGAGGGAGAAATAAAAGTTTTAGAACATCGTGGAGAGTAGTCGGTAAGATGAACAAATGATCTGTAGGAGTTGGAGCAACCAAGGCTGATCAGACCAGGGGGATGGGGAGCAATTGAAAGCTTAGTGGGATAATCTGTGAATCTCATTGGGCACCACAAAAATGGTGGAATATCAAACGTAGTCAAATGAGACGCTATTTGCTTATACAAGACTATTAAACAAATACATGGATATATTTGGAAACAAACAAAGCCATTAAATATCTAATTATATGAAAATTTCAAACATAGATATATTATAATTATGTATATATAGATATTCATACCCATAAATAAATATATAAGATTTAAGATTTTGATTCAACACTTTCAAACACGATATTTCGCAATGTACCTATCAAAAATAATATTAATATTATTGCTTTTTACTGTAAAAAATAAGTTAAAATTTATTATTAGTTTAATTAAGAGTAACATCCGCACGTTGATATATGTAATTTTCTAGAAATAAGAAAGAGGAATATTTAATTTCATTGGGAGGAAAACGGTGGGATCCTATGGAATGAAAACAACGCGTTTCTTTGACTTTATTAATACAAATTTGTCTAGATATAATAAGCCAATATATTTATATAAATATATTAGATGCGAAAAAAAAAGTGGTACCATGGAGTAATATTTTTATATGGAAAAACAAGAGATTTAAGGCAACAAATCTTGCAAAATCGAAATGAAATCTTTTTACATTATTTCAACCACTCAAAATTTGAATTTAGTCTGTATAAATATGGTAAAGAAAATCCCGAAAACCTAAACCTTTGAACTTTTAACCCTAAAAAATTTAATAGAAAATCGGAAAGCAAAAACCCTATACACTTTTTCAAAAACCCTATACACTTAAACCTTATAACTTAACAAATAATCTAATAGATCTTAAATATAAATATGGAAAAGAAAACCGTAAGAAGAATATAATAGATTTTGAATACAAATATAGATGAAATTATTATTTTTCTTAATGTAAATATAGTATTTTTCTTAAATGTTAAGATCTTTTATTGATTGTAAATATTTACAAATATATATTATCGTATTAGTAGTGTTTTTCTCCAATTGCCATTCATATATAACCGCAAAACTATTGTTGAAAAAGTAGTAATATTTTTTTTTCCCAAAGGTATGAATATTTGTGATAGACGATGGAGACTGTTAAGCTTTGTCAGAGTGAGAATAGGATTTTGATGAGTGGTGGGTTTCATGAACGAATCAATCTCTATAGTTTAAAAAGTTTTTCGATCCGACTCAAGAGTGTCCCTAACTTCCCAATACTCAGATGTTGTGGTGCAAGTTTGGGTAAACTTTTTATTTGCTTTTTTATAAAACAGAATGGAATGACGACCTAAGAATTAATTTTAAATTATATATATAATCTCGAGAGATTCATATGGTTTTGTGTGTTAATTTTGTTTAGGTGATAATGTTGATGAAGCTGCATCGTTCATTGAAGCATCAAAAGATGCAAATCTAGTGTCGCTTTCTCGATGCTTCTTTTCAAATTGGCTAGATCCAATCTCAGCTTTCCAATGTTTGGTGGGGAAAAAGAATTGGAAACCAGGCGTTATTCTTGAATCCAACTCCGACGACTCATCTTCTTCAGTTAAGTATTATAAGTAAACTATATATTATTTTAATGAATTATGAATGAACTAATTAATTAGAATAATAATTGTTTTGTCGTTACAGGGTCGTTATAGTGTGGTGGGAGCTCAACCAAGTATACATGTAAGGGCAAAAAATGGCAAAGTCAAAATCATGGATCCCATGAAGGATAACGTATTGAAAGACGAAGAATTTGCGTTTCATCCGTTCAGCATTCCAATAAAAATGTTAGAGCAATGGAAACCTAAGTCAGTGGGTCAACTTCCAGATACATTTTGTGGTATTCATTTCTTTTTTTATATAATATATATGATTTCAGTGACAAAATAAAGTAATTATTATAATTGCAAGCGTAGGTGGATGGATAGGCTATTTTTCGTATGATGCAATGCGATATCCAGATTGGAAAAAGTTGCCAACGTCATGGACACCATTTGATGACGTACGGATTCCTGACTTTAATATAGACCTCTACCAGGAAGTGGTTGTATTTGATCATATGGAAAAGGTTAGGTAGCTATATGATATTGAATTCAAATTCATGACGTGATGGAAAAAATAAAAACAGAAAGTGTATATCATACATTGGGTGAGGCTTGATGTGTATCCGTCGGCAGAGAAAGGTTATGAAGAAGGAGTGAGACGTTTGAATATAGTAACGTAAGAAATTAAGGATAGTAAAGGGTGAGTATTTAGTATTTAATTAGTATTTTGAATTACGATTAATTATTATTTAAATATGGATTTTAATTTGAGCAAATTGGGAATTATTGAAGGTTGAGTCTAGACTTTGTCAACTTAAATAGTGCTGCGATTGCAAGCGGGAGTGATTTATATTGAAATCATGAGAGTAAATAAAACTTGCTTATTTTTATTAATGTCAAAGTGGCAGTATATATAGAATAGATCACTGTACAAGCAGTTACCCAAGTTACACAATACAACTGAATTAAGTTAATATACATTGGTAAACTTAAATCCTAATACTCCCCCTCAAGATGGAAGATGTATATTTAGTACACCCATCTTGGATAACAAAAGTGAAAAGGAGTTACAAGACAAAGCCTTTGTAAAAACATCGGCTAGCTGAAGATCCGAACAAATAGGCATAAGCTTCACAAGACCGTCAACAACTTTGTCTCGAACGAAATGACAGTCAATTTCTATGTGCTTTGTTCGCTCATGAAATGAAGGATGTGTGGCAATGTGAATGGCAGCTTGATTATCACAAAACATAAGAGCCGGCGGTTGGAAAGGAACTTGTAAATCTTTAAGAAGGTGAGTAAGCCATACTATTTCACTGGTGGTGGCTGCAAAAGCACGGTATTCGGCTTCAGCAGAAGAACGAGATACCGTTGTTTGCTTCTTAGCCTTCCAAGATACAAGAGACTCCCCTAGAAAAATGCAAAATCCAGTTGTGGACTTGCGAGAGTCCGAACATGATGCCCAGTCAGCATCATAGAATGCCCTTAGCTGAAAAGAAGTAGAACAGGGCAGAAGAATACCTTGCCCAGAACACCCTTTTAAGTATCGAAGTAGCTGAAGGGCAGCATCAAGATGGGGACGTCGGGGCTGAGAAACAAACTGACTAAGACGATGTACTGCAAACGTTATATCAGGCCTGGATATGGTGAGATAAAGAAGACGACCAATAATTCGACGATACTGAGAAGGGTCAGTCAATAATTCACCAATAGAAGCATGAAGCTTAATATGTGGATCCATGGCAGAGAAGCAGGTTTAGAAGCCAAGAGACCAGCATCTTCAATGATTTGTAGGGCATAATGGCGTTGAGACAAGAAAATGCCCTTTGAGGAACGGGCAATTTCAAGCCCTAAGAAATACTTCAACGAGCCTAAATCTTTGAGCTTAAAAACAGCATTCAAGTGAGTCTTTAACTCAGAAATAACAGAAGGAGAAGCCCCAGTAAGGATGATATCATCTACTTATACTAATAAAGCCACAAACGTGTCACCAGAGCCACGAACGAACAAGGAATAATCAGACTTAGCTTGAGTAAAACCAAGTAAAAACAACGCATGAGAAAACTTGTCAAACCACTACCGAGAAGCTTGTTTAAGTCCATATATAGATTTATGTAAGCGGCACACCAAACGCTCCCCCTTAGGGACAACCATATCATGTTTATAGTCCAAAGGTAAGTCCATGTATACCTCTTCAATCAAATCACCATGTAAGAAGGCGTTGTTGACGTCCAACTGCACAAGAGGCCAATTAAAAGAGGCAGCAAGAGTAAGGAGTACCTTGACAGTAACCAACTTAGCAACAGGGGAAAAGGTCTCAATGTAATCAAGGCCCTCTTGTTGGGTGTACCTCTTAGCAACGAGCCGGGCTTTATAACGCTCAATTGAGCCATCGGATTTGAGCTTAACTTTGTAAACCCACTTACATCCGATGGAATGATGACCGGAAGGTAGAGGAACAATAGACCAAGTGTGATTTGTCTCCATGGCTTGTAATTCCTCTTTCATAGCTTGGCGCCAATGGGAATGGGGCACGGCTTGATGATAAAATGTGGGCTCAAAGTGAGCAGAGACATTTAGAACATACTGCCGGAAAGATGGAGATAACCGGTTATAGCCAAGATAATTCTGTAGAGGATACTTAGAAGTAATCTGCGGAAGAACAGAGGAAGAAGTCAAATGGCAGTGGTAATCACGAAGATAAGAGGGCGGATGAACAGTCCGCAAAGAACGTCGTGGAGCGATACGAGCCATATGGTCCACCGCAGGAGCACACGCTTCAACCGAGGGAGCAAAAGCTTCAACCACGGGAACATGAGTCTCAACCGAAGGAGCATCAACATTATCAAAACCAGAATGTATCACATCAGCATCAGTAGTCTCAACAATGGGCACATCAGAATGCACATCAGCAGAATGGCCATTACTAGGTGCATCAGAAGGTAATGAATCAACAGAGAAATCAGCATGAGTCATATCAACACCAGTATTTTCACCAGATAAAACATTGGGCAAGACAGATTCATGTAGTCCTGTAGAGCCAGAAATGTTAAAAGGACATGGTAGAACAACATCCGGAAAAGGATCCATAGGCGCATCTTGAAGAGAAACTTTGTGAAATGGGAATACTTGTTCATGAAAAACAACATCCTTGGAGATGAATATCTTGCCATGTTCAATATCAAACAAACGAAATCCCTTGACTCCTGGAGGATAACCCAAGAAAACTGATGGTATAGCCCGAGGGTGAAAGTTAGAACGGTGACAGGGCAAAGTAGAAGCAAAGCATAAACACCCAAACACTCGTAACTGAGAGTAATCAGCAATTTCACCATGAAGCCGATAATAAGGTGTATCCCAATTGAGAAAAGGGGATGGAGTACGATTAACGAGGTAACAAGCTGTGAGAACACACTCCCCCCAAAATCTAATGGGAACCCGAGACTCAAAATATAGAGACCGGGCAACGTTTAATAGGTGTTGATGTCTTCTTTCCACAACGGAGTTTTGCTCAGGCCTACCAACACATGAGAATTGATGAAAAACTCCTTTGGTATGAAAAAAATCAGTGAAGGACAATTCCGGTGCATTATCTGATCTAAACTGCTTAATGCACTTGCCAAACTGTGTCTCAACGAGTTGAAAAAATCTAGGAACAATAGTCAAGGCATCAGATTTCTGACGGAGCAAATATACCCAAGTGTAACGGGAAAAATCATCTACTAAAGTTAAAAAATAACGAAATCCAGCATGAGTACAAGATTGGTAAGGACCCCAAATGTCACAGTGAACAAAATCAAATATGTCATTAGCAATGCGATTGTGAGATACAAAAGACAAGCGACGTTGCTTTGCTAACGGGCATATTAAGCAAGAATCAAGAGGTGCATTCTCATTAGATCGAATATGCAAAACATCTTTTAAAGCTAGTAATATGAGAGGGATGTCCCATTCTAGCATGCCAAGTGGGAATAGAAGCCATACAAATAGGGTGTACAGGAGAAACTTCACTGTGTAGAGACTTATTGAGTCCAAAAATGTAAAGACCATTCCAAAAATCACCCTTGCCAATCATCTTCAACGAGAACTTGTCCTGAATAAGGCAAGAATCACCAAGAAACTTAACCATTAGAGATGTATCACGGGTTAATGCACCAACTGAGAGTAAGTTGAAGCGAAACTGAGGAACATACAACACATTCTGTAGAATAATATCAGAAGAAAGCTGAATATCTCCAACAAATTGCACCAAAAACTGAGACTGATTACGCAGAGTAACAGATATACCAGATACAGGCTTCAAAAACAGAAAATGATTTCTGAAATAACATATATGAGCGGATGCCCCTGAATCAATTACCCAATGATTTACCAAGCTATTTGAGGAAATTATGGATGAACATATACCTGCCACATGAGTGGTGCTAGAGGTAGTAGACGTTCCATCCTTAGCTTTGGTAAGGTGACTTTGAAGAAGACTCAACAGAGTTTGGCATTGCTCAGGATTCAAAGATGCCAAAGAATCAGCCACACCAGTAGAGGATGCTGATTTCGACAGATTATCATTACAAGCAGAGGCGGTCATAGAGGATTGTGTCGACTTCGACTGCGAAGAATTACGCGAGCGATACCCCGGAGGATAGCCATGAAGCTTATAGCAACGATCGACTGTGTGACCTTGAAGGCCACAGTGAGTACAAACAGATCATTCCCGACGCTTCCCTTGATTGTGAGAAGAACGATCTGTAGATGCCGAAGAAGATCGGGCCATCAAGGCAGTAGGAGAAACCATAGGCGGGGAAGACAGTGCCCGCTGTTGGGATTCTTGAGCAATGAGGGCAAAAGCTCGATTAATAGAAGGCTCCGGCTCCATAAGAAGCAATTGAGCCCTAATCTGACTGAAGGATTCATTTAATCCCATCAAGAACGTCATTACGTACTCCGTCTGAAAATAATCAGATATAGCTTGCATACCACCGCAAGAACATCGCTCGCATGTGCAAGAAGGACGATACGACGCAAGTTCAGTCCATAAAGTTTTGAGTCGAGTGAAATAAGTACTTACAGAAGACTGATCTTGAAGCAATGTGGAAAGTTCACGACGCAATTGAAAAATCTGCGGCCGATTTTGACGTTGAAATCGTTCTTTAAGGTCTAGCCACATCTCCCGTGCCGAATCGGTAAATAGCAAACTCGCAGATATCTCCTTTGACAGAGAATTCAGGATCCACGATAACCACGTTGTTGCAAATTATCCATGAATTGAGCAATTCACCAGTAGGTTGCTCAATAGTACCATCAACAAAGCCAATTTTGTTCTTGACCGTAAGAGCAATAGTCATAGAACGGCTCCAGGACGTGTAATTTTCATCTGTGAGCAAATCGGACACAAGAACAAGACTTGTGTTATCAGAATGATGGATGAAATAAGGACTGGCGTGTTGATCAAAAGGAGACGGAGTTGAAGAGGATGCTGCTGGAATTGCAGAAGTGGCCGGAACACTAGGTGGAACCAGCGGTGGAGGCAAATCAATCGGAGTTGAAGAATCCATCGAGAAAGTTGTGGCGAAGAAGCGGAGTCGTGGCGAGGAAACAAGAAGAGTGGTGGAAAAAACAAGAAAGGTCAAAGAAATGGTGGGACCCGCAAAGAACTCTCACGCAAAAAATTTATCTCTCTGATACCATATTGAAAGCATGAGAGTAAATAAAACTTGCTTATTTTTATTAATGTCAAAGTGGCAGTATTTATAGACTACTGTACAAGCAGTTACCCAAGTTACACAATACAACTGAATTAAGTTAATATACATTGGTAAACTTAAATCCTAATAATTTAAGTTGGGTGGAGCATGAGCCGAGTAGTCTGTGCTGGAGGGAGGAAGAGTTCAGTGGTTTAAGGATGGACTCAGAGTTGAGTAGCGAGTTATACAAAGAGGGCGTGGCTGTAGCAAAGGAACAAATTGTTAAAGGGGAGCTTTCTCATTTACTTCTAGGTCTGCGTTTCAAGTATGGAATTGGAGCCCATCTTTTCAATATTTACAAGTATGGAACTGGACCCCACCCTTTCGATGCCTACAGAGCATTGAGGAGCTTAATTCCCAGTCCATACATGACTTACTACCAAGTAATTCTAGTTATACTATTTCATTTTCTTCACCCTCCACATTTTTTTTTATATTTTTTTAATCTACATTATTATTATTTTTGCTCATGCCCAGACTGGATCTTGCCTAGTAGCTGCCTCTTGTCCCATAATTCTTACCCGTGTCAAAAAGGTAACAAATTCTATTATTAACTCATTCATACCTCCATATATATCTTGATCCCCAAATTATTTTTATTTTTATTAATTAGTTAATTAACAGGGGCGGTACTTAGAACAAATGGTGATCGTGAGTCGACCAATTATAGGTGAAAATCGTGACATGACCAAAGAAGAACCATTTTTATTATGAAAAGTTAAACATGCTCGTTGATTTGGCGATCTTCGAAAGGTAATTATTTCTACTATTTTCTACTTGTTAAAATAATGAATTTTGGATGTTCAAATATATATATATGATGATGTTTGTAGCGTAATTTAATT
Source organism: Momordica charantia (assembly GCF_013281855.1). Lineage (NCBI taxonomy): Eukaryota > Viridiplantae > Streptophyta > Magnoliopsida > Cucurbitales > Cucurbitaceae > Momordica > Momordica charantia. Next base: position 3,981,134 of record NW_028275163.1, on the reverse strand, counting down.
AGTGATTATTGGCCGTGATGCAGGTTTTAAAAGATGGGTCGATGAAGATAGAAAAGCGGAAGAAAGTAGAAGTAAATCCACATTTAATTCACATAATCTCCACGGTAATTTATTATTAGGAAAAAAAAAAACTCTCCCGAACGTGTAGATGACAAAAAGGAATATATATATATATATATTGATTGTTGTAATTGTGATCTGTTGCAGATAAGAGGGGAATTAGTTGAGCATCTAACAAGCTGGGATGTGTTGCAAATTGCATTAGACATTGGAACTGTTATTGGGAGACCCAAGGTTTTTTGATCAATTATTTTTGTTGTTTATATATATATTATCATATACTAGTGGCGTTGACGTTGAATTTATTTATATACGTGAAGATGAAAGCAAGACGAAGCTTATATGGAGGTGGGTTTGGTACATTAAGTTTCAATGGTGATATAGAAATGGCACTCGCTCCATGGACCATCCTAACTCCATCACGTTATTATGGTTGCGAAATGCTGCTTCAAACTAGTGCTCTCATAGTGGCTCAAAGTAGTCCTGACCATGAACACCAGGAATGCCACAACCAAGCTCTTGCTTTGGCTAAGGCCATTGCTTTAGCAGGAGCCAGTTTTGTCGACCCTGATCCCCGATATTAATGATAGAAAATTACTTTGATCCATAAGGGCAAAATTAAAAATTGAATATTTTTTTTTTTACATTTCTCCCTCCTAATTGTCAAATATTTAGTAGCGACGATAATAAGATTGGGTCTCACCAATAACGAGCTGACTTTTTACACCCCTTAGCTTAATCTTTTCATATGGCTATCTTCTCTTCTCTTTTCGTCTTTTATCACATGTTATAGATGCTTAATTGGAGAACCGAAGTATACTTTTGTAATTTCTCTTTGGGTATTAGAATGAATGTGTTATGGGGAGATAAAAGAAGAATAGACCAAGCGACGGCGACCGAAGGAAATCCGAGAGAAAGCACGAACCAGAAAAGGGGGGGCGGCACCCGATGACTTGGGCCGCCCCTGGCCGACCAGTGGTCAGTGCCGAGCAAGGACCTTTTACAAAATATCTACAGCCTTCCAAAATATCTTTTGCAAAAGTAATAACCGACGAAGATATGATAGACCAATTCTTCTAATAAAAAATCGCATGGAAGCCATCGGGCCTAGGCGATTTGAAAGCACCCGTAGCAAAAATGGCCTTCCAGACCTCCTCACCCGACAAAGCACGAGTTAGAACACTTTCGGCTATCAACGGAAGAGGCGGGAAGAAATATATGAAAATAGGAGGAAGAAAACTGTAAAAGCACAAGAATAACGACACAACAAAGAGGGCTACTCACGATTAAATCCTTTTCTCCTGTTTTGGCTCCATAATCCAGGAAGGAAGTTAAAGTATTCAAACAGTTGGTTATGCAATCCCATAAATCGACTGAAAATGGTTAAAAGCTATACCTTTCAGCCACCCAACATCGGATGGATATCCATTCATCATTCGGCCCCTTTGATAATAGCCCTCTTATGAAAATAGGTAGTATTACGATCCCCGAAACGAACCCAACCACAGTGAGCACGCTGAATCCAGGAGAGCTCCTCTGGAGGATATTATCTAGATCCAAGGTCAGGTCATTTTCAAGTCTCAAGCTTGTTGAATACCTGCAAGCCGACGTAGAATGAGACTCTTATGCTTCCGAAGACTGCCAAAAACATCCTTGTGCCAAACTAAAATTTTCCCTTTAAAATCAGCAAGACACGAAGGGGGAGGATCAGAAGGGTGCCAAGATTTCCTAAGGAACGAATGGAAATTCTGATGCAAGTTCCAAGCAGCCAAGAAATTGAACGAATGAGAAACCACTAAAGAGCCACAGGAAGGGGCATAGTTCAAAATAATAGGGTGGTGGTCTGAGAGCACCATCGGCAGCACACGAACTGACGTATCAAGAAAAGCCAACTGCCAATGCGAATTTGCCAACGCTCGATCAAGCCGTTCAAAGACACGATCAAACCCAGCAATCAAGGGACCCTTCCAAGTAAACTTAGGCCCAGAACTTCCTAAATCGATAAGCTGACAGTGATCAATAGTAGTCAAAAAAGGAGTAGCGTCCATTGGGCTCAAGGGAGCTCTGCCATCCTTTTCATCAGCCGAAGCAATGACATTAAAGTCTCCAATCAAAAGCCAAGGACTCTGATTGGTTGGCACCATGGATTTAAGAAACGGCCAAAGCTCACGTTTAGAGCTGCGTTGGGGGCTACCATAGACAGTAGTAAAGAAACCCGATAAGGCCTCCTGATCAAAACGGAAATGAATAGCCTGCTGATTCCAAGCAACCTCCATTAGAGAAACTCGATCAAGCTTCCAAAAAACCCAAATACCACCTTTTAAATGGTCAGCTTCAACTCGAACCCACGAAAAATGGGGGAAACTACGACAAACCGAATCAGCAATAGGACCACTTATCTTAGGCTCCACAATAACCATAATATCAGGCTTATGCAGAAGAATAAAGTCACGAAGAACTTATTTAAAGCAAGGCCTCCGTGTACCTCTACAATTCCAGGAAAAAATAATCATTAAAACAACAAAAATGAGGGGGGTTGACAGAAGAACCTGCATCAACATGAAAAATCCACAGGCATCCCAACCAGAGCCACCCCATCCATACCCATTGGCGAAACCTCAATACCGACTACAGCGTCCCTAATCGGAGATACTGAACCACGAAGACACTCCAAAACAGGAGGAAGAAGGGATGGGTTCGACGGATCTTTTAAAGAAACGGACGGCCAGCCATCGAAAAAGTCTGCATTCGGGTCAACCTCCAAACCCGCCATCGAAGTCGGGTACTGTAGAGCTCGAGAAGCTTCCTCTTCAGAATTCCGAGAGAAGCTGACAAAACAAAAGAAGATCCCAGAAGAACGGGTTCCTTAGCGGTAAAAAGATTGAGAAGGATGGGTATTCTCTTTCCCCACAGGATTCATGGGCCTTATAATCAAGATTGGGCCCGTTCCCATAAGTTGTGGCCCAATCCGATTAGATGGCTTGAGTTTAGGATTTCTCCGAGTACCGCCTTTTCCCTTTTTAAATCCAGGTTGGTTAGACAAATTCGTACCAAAATTATCCGTGACAGCCGAAGAAGATCCCAAAAGAGACGCCTTCAAGACCAATTCGTGTCAACTTGAATGCTCTCCAAAAAATCCTCCCAAGATTCATTATAATTTCCAAACTTTCTGGTATCTGACCCGAGATTTGCACTCGAAGGTCCCTTTGATTTTCGTCGAGATCGATTTACCAGAATCCACGGACCATGGCCAACCGGAGGAACCGACGGCGGATGAGTAGCCGGGTGAAAATCACCATTGTTATCCTCCATACGACTAGATCCAGAAAGGAGAGCATCCGTGGTCATCGTGGCGTCTTCACCAACCTTATCAGTTCGATCATCACCAGCCCCCGAATTCATAGAGGGTTAGGCGCATGATGGGAAGACATACAGTCTTCCTGTTTATGACCGAAACATCCACAGTGGAAACAAACCAAATGAATACCTTCATATTGGATTCCAAGACGTTCACCAAGAACAATAAAACTTGTGCAAAGTTGCTTGATAAGATCAATTTCAACACAAATACGAGCAAAATTTCCCATCTCACCAAGCTGAGTATTCAAATTAATTTTAATTGTCCTTCCAAGAAATTCACCTATACCTTTCATACCAACTTCATTAAAAAGCTCCATGGGACAATCCGGAATACGGACCAATAAAGCTGCATGATCAATTGTAGCCTTGGAAACGAGGGCAACATCTAGGGAAATTCGAACTATGTTAACCATCGTTAAGTTATATTGACTTTGGTATAAAAAATTGGTATGTGCATTAAATTTATAAAAAGTTCTTAAGTTATTTATATATTACAATTTGATAAATTTATTTTATTATTTATAATTAGTGTACTTATAAAAATATAAGGTTAAAAAAATATTATTAATAATAAAATATATTTAAAATGAAAATATATCATCAATATTTATCTCATACAACTTATTTCTTTTATTTTTACATTTCATTATTATTAATATATTAATTTAAAATGTGTACGTATTTTAACATTTTTATTTTTAAAATATTACTTTACATATTTTGAGTCTATAAAATTATTTTAAAATATTTGTTTGTTTATTAAAAATTCTTACGATTTTTCAAACTGTTATATATTCAACTTTATAACCAAAATTATTTTACGAATTTAATAATATTTAAATTGCATTATTTCGTACTTCTTTCTAATAAATTTTAGGTTACATTTCATATCTTTAATATATTGATTAAAAAATATATAAGTACTGTAATAATTTTATTTTGAAAATGTTATTTGATCTAATTTGGGTCTATTATTTTTTAAAAAAAGTATTTCATTTGTTTACTAAAAATTCTAAAGAATTTTCAAGATAACATTTTGTTGTATATTAAACATTTTAATTTATACTGATTTAACTTCGTATTATAATTAAAATTATTAAAATTATTAAAAAAATCTTTAAATTATATTATGGAAAATTGAAGGGACAAAAGGTTTATCTATTTCAACAAAATCAATGTGACCTTGTAATGGATCATTACATTATTATTATTTTCTAAAAAAAAGACATTCTAAATACAAGAATACACAAACTATAAAAGAAAAATAGAAAAAAAAAACAGTAAAAAAAATCAAACTTTAGCTATACACTAATATAAAATATGCTCATGCTCAATAGATTCGACACTAACACCAACATGGTTTTGAGATGTTTTTTAGATTGAATAATATTTGAGAGAAATGTTTTTAGAGAACTAAGTGTGTGTGAAAAATTAGTGAAATAAAATATGTTTTAATAGTAGTAGGAGATAAAACGTTACACAACTTTTGAAATTCCATATCAATGGTAAATAAAGAAAAATAATTTTATGTCGTAGAAAACCTTTTTGAAACCTTTTGCATTCTAAACTTCTTTAGATCATATACATTGATAATTAATGATTAACAATTAATTTAATATCTATAATAAATTATTAATGACATAATTTGTAAATTAATAAATTAAGGAAGGGACAAAAATGTTCAAAAATATTTTTTCAATATCTCCATTTTAATATAGTATAGATATAGATATAGATATTTTGGAGTAGAATAATATTGTAATATATAATTTATTAATTCCTCTACAACTCATTAACATATCATACCACATTTTATTGGCTGGTGCATCACCGATTTAACAGTTTGTTATACATTTAAAAAAAAAAAAGTTTAAGAGATTACGACTTTCAATCCCCCACCTAACTTGTTGTACTAAAAGAATACTTTTTTTTTCTTTTGATATCTGTGAGTGTCCGGATTAGCTTACGCTCATCTCAACTAATTTCACGGGACAACCGTCTAATCCTACAACATTTGGTGTTGGTAAACACATAAGAATTACTAATTCTTGGTGGTCAGGGTGATTGTACTAAAAGAATACTAAAATGCAATAAATAATATTTTTCTAATATATTATTCATGTGCATCTAGTTTAATAATTGGACCAAAAGCTTTATAGACAAATTTGTTGAGATTTAATATACTAAGATCTATTTCATATTTAAAATTGGAAAAATGTTTAGTCATGTCATTTGCCCATTTTGTACAACAACCTCCATCTTCAATTTTCCTTTTTTATTTGTAATGCACAATTATGAAATATGTAATAATTAGAAACAAAGGCATACAAAGTTGGAAAGTAAAATGTATTTGAGGTGGTCAACAAGAAATTGTAGTTAAATGATTGTGACATTTTTCTTTATTTTGAATATGTGACTCATTCTTGGTGTTTCTAAATTCAATCAAAACCTTCCATTTCATCTTACTTCCATTGAGAGTATAAATCATAACCACACCCCACAAAAATTTCTCTCTCTTCCCCCTTTGGAAAATGACCACACTCTTGTTGATAATGCAGACCTCTCCAATAAGAAGTTTCGAGAGTCGACTTTCCTCTGCATTTCTACAATGTTATGATTCTGTCCAATGTAGACCAAAGGACGAAGAAGAGACTGTTTGAGTTCGTCTAAGATTAAAAAATAATATAGCTCAACTTTTGCTCATAGTAATGGAGATGACACGATGGATCTTCTTTTATTCTAGCTGACATGAGATCTGGATTGCATTCCCGAGTCAATAATGCAAACGTCTCCGATAAGGGTTTCGAGAGAGAGAGATTTGGATTCCTGTGGATAATGAAGACATCTACCACAAGGTGCCAAAAAACAAGCAAAGGAAAGCAAAAATAAGCCAAAAAAATGGGAGTTGGAAAAACTAGGTTGAAGCACACTTCTAAGGCACCCAATTGGGGGAGTAAAGGACATGTGGACTTGTAGTTGTGGGATGGGATCCCTTGTGGGAGACTCCACTTTTAAAAGTTTTACACATTTTGATTTTCTTCAAAAACAAGAGAAATCCAAAATGGGAAAGCCATCATCAACACAATAATCAGATTCTCAAAACTCCTAAAAGTGGGTTTTGAGGGAATATGATACAAATTGAGAAGAAGAAGAGATTTCAAAAGAGAAAAAAAGGGGGGGGGGGGGGGGGGGGGGGGGGGGGGGGTTTAGGGAAGTGTGAGAAGCAATGCAGATTGGTGGTGAAGAAGGCTTCTTCTAGTACAAGGAAAAAAAGTGCCTGAAAAAGACATTTTACCAAGAATCATATGAGGAAATGCATGATTTGTTCAACAAAATCCCCATTACCTAAGCACCAAAAGAAGCAAAAAGAACAAAACAAAACAAAGAGAAATCCTCTGTTCTTATTTTTTTCCTCTGAATGAGCTGAGGGACTTCTCTTCTCCAAATGGGGTGGCTCCAATCCCTCTTCTCCCCATTGAAGAAGCTCTGGTTTCGCCTCCATTCTTCGCCCAAAAAACGTAAGTTACTTCCCCGTTCTCGAACTCGATTTCGCACTCTTTCTCTGTCTCCTCTCTGTTTTTTGAATGTAGCCTGCATTTGCTTCATTTTTCCCTGTGCAATGCCACCATTTTCAAAACTTGAACAACCCATTTTCCCTCTCTTTCTGGGTTTTCACTGGCAAATCATGCAGAAAAGAATCTCTTCAACACCATTTGAATTTGAATTTGAAGTTCAAGTTTTCTTTTTTCTTTTTGGGGTTATTTAATGCAGGAAGAGGGATATATATTCTGTATGAGGATGTCAAATCCTGCCCCTGTGAAGATGTCCATGTGCTCTGGTCAATTCTAGTGGAATCACATGCTCCATTGCCACCAAAACAATGAAGGTTTCATCCAACAAAACACACTGTTTCTCAGTAATGTACATATAATATTTATAATGCTTTACTCGAGGAAAAAAAGGAATGAAGAATGCCCAGAAAAATAAAAGTTTCTCTTCCCCATTTTCCTTTTTTTTTCTTTTCTTTTTCCTCTTATGCTAAATTTTTGTGTTGCTTTGTCCATTTCAGCAGTTGAGGGTAAGTTGAATTCTGAATTTTATATTTCAAAGGTTGATTCTGAAAATGACATGAGAAAACTTTAGAATAGAGATGGGACAACTTAAAGGTGCTCTTTCTAAGATATACTAAAATAAATAAATAAATACCATGCCATGAATTTTAATTGATATTAGAATAATGGTCCAATTTTTAATTATTTTTTTCTTTGTAAACCTGTGGAAATAACTCAAAAGAGACTTTGTTTGCCATTTATAGAAATTTGCAAGGGGAAAAAAATGAAATGAGAAATGATGTAGAGGGGCTTTGAATGATGAATCTTGGGGTTTGAAATAATAATCTTAAATTAGAACTGAAATGGTGTGATAAAATCCCTTAGATCTGAAAAAGTAGTATTTGCTTCAATATATGGTAAGGTTGTTTACTAATCCAAATCTTGGAAATAATAGATGTTCCCAACAAGAGACCTGAACATTTTGGCTCACAATTTTACTAAAGCTTAAAGTTTGAATTGTATGAAAAAATTAGGAAAAATAACCTTTTTTTTTTTAGTACAACACGTGGGTTGAACTATGCTTGCTTTGACAAAAAAAAAAACTTTTAATTTAGTTTATATTTGATCCCTAATTTTCAAAATGTTACATTTATATCCTTAATTTTTGAATTTAGTTTCTATTTAGTCTTAAGATTTCAAAATGTGGCACTTTTATCCCTGAGTTTTGAATTTAGTTTTCATTTGGTCTTTAGGTTTCAAAATGTTAACATCTTAGTAACCCTAACAAAATGCTGATTAGGATATTATTATATGGTCCATTTAATATATATATAATATGATTAAGAGTCGGATCTTTGCTCCCCTATATCCACGGGCACCTGCACCCGCCCCAAAACATTCTTTTTACAATATTTTAATAGGTGATGATAAAAAAATAATTAAATAAAATTAGTCAACATTTTGTTGGGTGGTCTGCTGAGGATAATTTTTTAATTATTTTTTCTACCACGTCACCTTTTGAAATATTATAAAAATATCTTTACCACCTAAGCATATAAATAATATAAATTAATATTAAATAGATCCGACAATATCCTAGTTAGTATTTTATTAGGGTTACTAACGGTTCTATTGTCAAAAACCAAAAGTAAGTTAAGTAAAAATTTTAACATTTTGAAACTTAAATGACCAAATGAAAACTAAACTCAAAATTTAAGGATACAAGTGTAACTTTGATAACTAAGGACCAAATCAAAACTAAGTTTAAAAATAAATGGCAAAAGTGTAACATTTTAAAATCTACGCGCCGAATTGCATCTGAACTCAAAATTCAAGAAAAAAAAAGTGTATTTTACCAAAAAAAAAAAAAACCTAAAAAGACCGGACCTTGAGTAACATTTTTGTTACTGACTTTATAGAAGTTAGTTTGTAGAACAAAATGAATTCATAAATTTGAATTTATGTAGCCTATGGATCAGTAATCTTTGGAATAACCAAATTTATTTCCTAAACATGATTCCAATCATAAAATTTAACCTGAACCAAACATTTATTTCCTAAGACATTCTTAGAGTGTAGGAACTATCTCACTCTAACTCAATAAATGGGTACCTAAAACCTTCATGACTCTAACATCTCATATAGTTTATACCATCTTCCATGGAGCAACAAATTCTCTCTAATATTTTCATCAATAATTCTAATTTGACTCTCTCTCTGTTACTTTTCAAGTCACAACTCACAAAGATTTGTAATAATAACAAGAAACCAGAGCAAATAACTATACACCTTACTGGAACTAAACAACAATCATAAGAATATTAGACCCTTTCTTCAAGTTTGTGTCACAATTGAGTGAATGTTTTAAAAGAATCAGTCAACAGTAACAGTTCATCGGTCGGGACCTATATTTCTTCATGACACAGTTACCTGCGCTCTCTGGCAGCACGAAACAAATGATAGTAAATAAGAAACCCTACTCCGCTCGAGGTTTGATCTTCTAACAAAATGCTGAAACCTGGAAAGAATAAAACGGAAAATTTTGAGTAACACTTGTTTTGGTAATGTTTTGTTCAGCAGTAGAGTGGAAAGAACCTTGAATGAACACTCATGTTGTACTATCCTTCAATAGAATAGATCATCAGATCTGTTATGGTTCCTGCAGAGCACGTGCAAGTTATCGAGTTTTCATTTAAGTCAAGTCAAGTCCCCACAGAAAAAACTACTGTTCATTCAAGACTGATAAACAGAATACTGAGACTGCCAACATTATTTTAACCAAATTTAGATACCATGTCTGGAGTTCAACATAAATTATAGTTGAACATAAGGGTACTGCAGAAGTTATAAATTGGTTGCAGACTAGCTGCCTAAAACGTCTGCACCGTTGAGGAAGCAGAAAGGATAATGAGCTTCACGCAATAATAATATGGACATGGACTAAATATTTCTATTGATTGGGGAAGGGAAAAGATAATTACGACTCATGAGCTGAGGCTGTACGGCTCCTATGTGTTTATCGTCTATCTTCTTATTGGTATTTAAACAAAATGAAACGAAGGAAGTTCATAGAACTTTAACCAGAAACCTTACGGAATTATAAAGCAGATGGAGACGGCTGAGCAGCCACACCAGGCAACCAAGCTTCCAAAAAGTTTTGGCATTCTATATCTGCACGAGACAGAGCAGCAAGAGGAGTGACGGTAATCTGAAATGGAATCACGAGCTTCTAATTAATGATGATAATATCTTCTGTAATAATTTCTATTTTCTAGTACAAAAACATGTTAATTTTCTAAAGAGAATGATACACACGTAGCCTTCTCGTAGATATTTGAAATCTGTATCTTCGTCATCAACAGGTGCACCTATTACCTACAAAGATAATAACTTAAAGTTAACATTTACAAATATAACATTCTGAGTGACGCAAAGCTAGGAATGGTTAAATAAAAGAGTCATCAAATTATCCAAAATAAAATAATTCCAACTGAGAATGCAAATGGGTGCAACCTGATGGTTAAATGTTGCAGAGAATGAGCAATCTAGAACAGAACAGTCCCAGTGTTCTAGAGATTTCCATTCATAATGATGAAATGAATAGATAAGTACGGAAATTTTTATTGTTGCACTCTCTGTATTAACTATTGGGAAGTTAGAGTTTCTCTAATTGGCTAATTTGGAGGTTAAACCTCCCTCCTACAAGTTCATTTTCCTTTACATTTTTCGTCTAGATACAGGTTTGCAATATTTGGACCACTTACAACAGAAGACAAAACTGTAGACCTCAACTTAATAGTGAAGCAATGTTTTCTGAATGCATAACGGAGCCCTTTCATGTTGTTGGGTTAAGAGAAACTCTTGCATACATTCAAGGAATTCAGTGCAGCATTTTGAGGTGAAGATATCAAAGAATCATCCTCGAATTTCACACTCGAGGACAAGGGTGTCGTTAGGGAGAAATAAAGTGAACATGACAACCATGTTTTATTTTATGGTCCTTCATTTTCAATAATAGATAAGCAACCAGAGGCTAACTTCCAATAGCATTTCTAAACTAGAATTGATAATTGATCCCGATAGATAGAATAGAAGGAATTAATGGGTTTCTTGAATTATAGAATTTGGAGGAGGGAGGAGAAGAGTACCAACCTGCCTCGTAAACAGTTCAGATGATTCATTTGTCATATAACATTCCGCTACTGATGCTGCTGGCTCCATCGTCATTGTTGACAACATTTTACCTCCTTGAGAATCAGAAGCAACTCTTCTCCAACCCATTTTGTACATGCATCGACCTTGTTTGGTTACCTTATACCCCTAAATAATGTACAAGGAAAAAAACATCCACCAGTATTACTGTTACCCCACCTCTTTCATAACATGGAAGTAGAATAAGCAGTCAACATAATACTTTCTAGAGCACATCTCAATTCAAGATGGCACAAGATGTTCACTAGGTGTTATAATATTTATTACCCTATGGTTAGCAATATCTGTTGGAAAATCAATATTCAAGAAACAACTTCGTGGAAAAGTTTGAGCCTTGGCATCAGCTAACATTGCACTTATTATGGGCAAGCAAGCCTCAGCAGCGAGTGTGTAGTCATTTATATTGCTCCTACCCCCCAACCCTGAAGCTCCATAACAAGAAAATTCAAATGAGTAAAGACTAATAATACAACCTATAATAATGAGATATACTTTTAGAGTGATAATTAAGATGATCAACAAAATTTTAACCAAGATCACAGACAATCTTCTGCTCAACACTTTGGAACCTTTCTTTTGGGAAAAAAAAAAGAAAAGAGAAAAAAGGGAATCTATCCCAATAGATATTAGTTATTACGTAACAATTACATGATTAAGTCTAGCAATAAAGGAAACCTTTCTACATACCACTCATAAGATAAAGAAATAGAAGGAATGCCATTAAAAAAGGCTTCTCGAGCACCAGCTACCGTTCCAGAATATACACTGCAGTTTAAATGAAAGACTGAATCAACAAAGTTAAAAAATCATTTCCAACCACGCACAGATAGCTCTCATTTTACTTGCTAGACAAATAAGTATGAAAGCTTTAATGGGTTCCACACAAGTTGATACTTTAAGTGCAAACTTTTCTTGCCAATACTATGGGCATGTAAATACGCATGCTGAGCACATATTTGATACTTCAGTGCCCATTGATAGTTAAGCTGTCAAAATAGTTCAATATAAGGGCAAATCTGTCAAGATTAGTCACTAACACGTGATAACCGCAGTTGCTACCCATGTTTATGCCACTGACTACCTGCAATTAAAAGTACAATTCATAAATAGGCAAGAAGAGCTAAACAGATTACAAGTTGTATGCACCAACTTCATTAGTGATAACATTGTGAGAAGAGTGACCATCCAACATAAAGTAGTTGTTTGACAAAATAATCTACATTTACAATTACAGATACACATCTGGGTTGAAAAGACATTTCTTGTGTCATTATAAATCCTAACTTCTTGTCAGCTTATCCACACGTCAAATAAATTAAAGTGAACAAAGCACAAATAGAAATAGCTCTATATGAAAAAAAAATATACTACAGGCTACAGCCAAACCATGCACTAAACGAAAAGAGAACTACCAGATCAGGAATTGAAGGAAAGAGAGCTTTGGATATTCCCAAAGAAGTACAATCGGCTGGAGTTCCTACAGAAGCACAAAAGCTTAAAACCTCGTTAGTCACTAGAAGCAATATCGGGCATCAGCTAGGTTGAAGTTCAAGTCAATGATAATTGGTTTTGATGAAAACGAGAAATACTTCAACATTATGTCTCAAGGAGGGAGAGTGCATGGCAGATCATTTCAGTCCATTTCATTACAACCCCAAAGCTTCAAGTTAAATACATTCAGTAAAAGTGAAAATAAAACAAATATTGGAGGAAGAGACAAGTAATTGGACATTGGACTATAGCAAATATCTTAATGTACATTAATGGTCCTAATATATTGGTAAGGCCCCATTTGAGCATAATTACTGTAAAGGTTTTAACTCTCCCTTACTCTGCCACACTACTATAGCTTCATAGCATTGTCACGAGCACCAACATTGTGTTTATACGTAGAACATAAGAAAGTAGACACTTCCACGAACTAACCATCAGGGGCTTGGGGTTATAGGCCTATTAAAGAATTATTTTTCCCAGAACCTCCAACGAACTAAACATTTCCAGGTGAGGTAGAATAGCTGAGAAGTGAACAGTCTATTTAAGTTTCTTGTAAAAGATAAAGCATTTGAAAACAAGGATGTCAGAAACCCTGCTGCCATTCAAGTTGAGGAGAGAAAGTTAAATCTTTCACCAGCAAGTGAATTCATTTATCATCGATATCCAAATACATTCTTCCTACCAACTCCTAGAACTAAACTCAAAGGCACAACAAAATCTGCAGTGTGCACTAGTTCAAACGAAATTAAAGATTTCAAAAGAGAGGAATAGAAGACAGACCAGAAACAGCATAAGAAGTTGTTCCTTCAATAGCGACTTTCTTAACAGAAACAGGATGACGCCAAGTAATAGATTGGCTAACAGCTGATTTTTCCCTGCAAAAACAACCCCCCACAACGTCATAATAATAATAATAATAACAATTATCAAATAAAACAAAATGAAGCTAATAATTCGGGACCTACAACCCAATCTTATAATATTGACTAATAAATAAGAAAACTGTACAGAAGAAAACAGCTGCTTATATCTCAAATCACGCGATCCGATGGCCATCGACATTCTAAAAGAAAGAAGTTAGCATAATCACTAGCAAAATGATAAAAGAACTCTAAGTGCACTAGCGATCAGTCAAATTAGAACCAGCAAACAGAACAGACGTATGAACAAAATTTCACAAACTAAAACGCACGTATCTGAAACACAGATCATAATCATAAGTTTCAGCCGGCAGCGCACGCAAATTGGAACAGGAAGAGCAGGAGGAGAAAGAGGATAAGAGGCGTACGAATCAGGAGCGCAGACTTGAACATTGTAGAGCTGAGTTGAGACGAGGACGCGAACCAGAGCGCGAAGACCGGGCGCATCGATTCCATCGTCGTTGGTGACCATGATCGTCGGTCTACTGTCTGAGCTGACGGCGGTGGCTTCCATTTTTGCGCACAGAGACGCAGGAGGACGCCGGAGCAACGTAGAAGAAGAGAAGAGAAACTAGAGTATGGCCTCGGGCACAGAGGACTGATTTAAAAAACCATTATTCGGAAGAATATCTGAGACTCCATAGCCAATCAAAGCGCTCCGCTGACGCAATTATTGTAATTTTGTTCTACTTCTCGTCGTTTCCGCCTTTTGGAAATTTACATCTGTTTTCCTTTTTGCAAGGAAACTAAAAATGAATATTTTAAAAGTGACTAAAACTATTAAAATAAAACATATGACTATATAAATATCTAAATATAATAAATCAACAATAATTTTTCTTTTTCGTATATGTGGAGTGTGCATGCGATGGAATAAATTCTGCAGATGCTTTCCGCAATCCGACGAAAAATACTCTGTCTCTGACTCTTGAATCTTGATCTGGACTTAATAATAAATTAGTACTTTATACCAATAGATATTCATTATTCCATATTTAACTTAGATCCTCCGTAAACCATAAAGATAAAGCTCGAAAAAAAAAAGAAAGAAAAAAGATAAAGCTTGAAACTAAAACTATAATATATATGTCAAACCCGACATAACTCAACTTGTTAAAACACACGATCTGTAACTATAGGTTCATGATCTATTTTCTTTGATTTGGAAGTCAAATAGATGTAGTCAACCTATTGAGCTCGATCAAAATACTCTGCTCCATTTATGATTTGTGTCAAGATTTATGTCGAACTTTATCATGCATATCGTTTGTATGTGCCTAACTATTAAAAAAAATTTACGAGCTTGGTGCCAATAGGGACGTACTCAGACCATGATATGTTGGAATGGTTGTATGTGGTGTGTTTTCCGGCAGAAGCAAAATCAATGATGAACCCGATATCATAGTTTGGCTAATGGCCATGTAAAGCTTCTTGAACGTGTGAAGAACAAACATGGAATACGTGAAAGGGAGGACAGCAATGTTGAGAAGAAGCTCAGGACACCCACATTTAATCATATCGAATGCCTCGGTTTGTGCTTGCGTTATTCACCGAGTGACTAGCGAGGTCGTCGTTGCTGTGGAACATTCAATTTCTAAGGACATAAAATTGGTCCTGACTTCAAGGAAGGATTCCTCTGCCTGTGCTGCTGTGGGAGTTGATTTGACTCAGAGAGGATAGAAGGGAAGCTTAAAGTTGTGCTTCAGTCTGTCATTGATAATGGGCGAGTAATGTGAAGGTAAAGATCAAGCAGCAAAAGAGAGCAAGGAAAGCTGGGAGATTATGAAGTTGCCTTTTTGATGTAAGTCAATTTTCTATACAACTTAACATCTAAGTTTTCTACTTACCTCCTTTATTTGCTTGCCATTTAATGTTCCCTGCACAAAGGCAAGTGTTTTTAATTGATATGATCTAGAGAAAGATTTATGGTCAGAATCAAAATGTTATCTGTATATATGTGCCAATGCTTAACTTTGGGAAGCTTTAATGGAGAAATGGGTTGGATCTTTGAACCATGTACACCATTTGATAAATAATTCCTTTATTTTCATTATTCTAAGAGTAGTTACTTGCATCCTGTTCTTACCAATGGTTGAAATAATGAATCAAAAGGTTATTATTAAACCCAAATAACCAAATCCCAGGAGAAACAACATTCCATAATGGTTGGATTTCATGTATTTAAATTAAACCAAGACCAAATCTACAAAATCATCCAAAATCAGAGGCTCAGAGAACTCAGAGAAACAACATGGCATCATTTGTGTTATTGTTCTTGGTTATTCGTTTGTAGGTTTTGGATGGAGAAATGGATTGGACATTTTAACACTATGCATAATTTGAACCCAAACGACCAAACACCAAGAGGAACAACATTTCAGAATGGTCATTTTCCATATAGTTAAACTAATCCCAGGATTAAATCTACAAATCATTCAAAACGAAGGAAGTAAATCACCAAGAACTCAGATTGAGCTTTGGATGGAGAAATCATTAAATTTTCAACAATTGGAATCTTTGGATGGAGAAATGGGTTGCATCTTTGAACAATATGCATCATTTGACAATTAATTCCTCGATTTTCATTAGGCCGCTTAAATCAGCCCCTTGCTTCTTACAAGTTACAACTGACAGGAATTCTGGAATAACGTATGAAGAGAACAACATTCCAGAATGGGTTGTTTCCATAAAGTTTAAAGCAAGACTAAATCTACAAAATCATCCAAAACGAAGGAAGTAAGTAAGGAAGAACTGAGATTTTCAGTCATTAGCTGTGGCTAATTGAAGGGCCAGTAACTCCTCCTCAGGGATGGTCTTAATGTGGCAGTCGGAGCGGGGATAAGCCACACAGAGAAGCGCATAGCCGCGCTCCACAACATCATCGCTGAGCATTCCTTCGCTCTGATCGACGGCGCCGCTGACAAGGCGAGCAGGGCAAGTCATGCACACACCAAGCTTGCAATCGTGGGGCACGGACAAGCCAGAATCCAATGCGCTGCTCAATATGCTCTCGTCGTCTTCAACCTCCAGCTCGGTGCTCTGCCCCTCGTGCTCAATCACCACTTTGTACGATCGGACGAGCAACCGCCGCCGTAAGCCGATCTGGGTTGTGGGTCTGAGCTTGAAAACAGAGGAAAGCTTTGTGGGTTGCTTTTGTTTTAGTGGAGAGAAAGCGGATGGAACAAAATGAAGAGTTGCCATGGCTACCCTTTTCGTCTCTCTGCTTGGGGACGAAATGAAATGTGATTTGTGAGGTTGTGGCTGTGGCTTCGAGGGCGTTGTAAAGGGATAAGGATTTGTTATTGTGCTTTTTCCTTGATGTAATTTGCCAAACTAAACTTTATAAAACTTTTTTTTCTTTGAGAAATCTAAACTTTATAAAAATAATTTATTTGCCAATATATTCTACCCTCGTGGCTTTGGTTTTTTAAAAAAAAAAATTGCATTTTTTAGCATAGCTTAATGTATCTATCTCCATATCCAACCACAAAATAATAATAACTTTATAATTTGTTTAATTAAAAGATTTACCTAGAATCAATAGGGCGTTTTCTTGATAGCTTGATATATCTATTAAATGTAGAGTAAATACTTTGTAATAATTTTTTTGTTAAATAACTAAATATCATAAAAAATTGAAAAGTATTTAACTTGAAATATTGTTCAATCTCCCCTAAACATCCTACAAAAGTACTTTGAAATTATTCATTTACATAATTTAGGTGTTTACCGATGTGTAAGTATTTTCTTATCTACCAGCATTAAAAAATTGATGGTTATTTATTCTATTTATGCATTCATCTAACTTAGTGTCATTTTTAGTGGTGCTAAGTATAAGATACCTGATAAGCATCTAAATTTTATTATATTCATAATGAGTACAAAATTAGGATACTATTTGGATTTGTTGCTTACCAATAAATAAGCATAGTCTACTTGTTGCCTTTACAAATTTGACAACTATTTATTTTCTTTTCCTTTATGCTTCGTCTCAATCGTTGGTAAACACTTGAGTTTTATATAGTTCTCACATTCAATGTTGACTTTTTTTTAAGAAGGACAATATTCATTTGGGAGACATAGTGAAAATTCTTTAGAGACAAGGTTGGAGGTAAGAATACCATTTTCTCTTTAATTTCGAGAATAAAGATGAATAGTGCATTATTGATCTTGACCTCACCTCTAATGTCTTTTGGGTTCTCTTTTAATGTTATTATTCATAGGTTAACCCAAAAATTTTA